>NW_025962321.1:1223731-1381057 GCF_017589495.1 Alosa alosa
AATCTGAATCTGAAATTTCAGGCATTTTTGATATTTATTAGTAATTTATGAAAAAAGGAAAAATAAACAATTGTAACACAAAATTATTTTTTATAAAATATGGAAAGTTATAATGATAAAAAATTAAAATTTTTAGAAGTAGAGTGCGTGAAAAATGATTATAAATTACCTATTAATATAGAAATTGAAGATAAGACTTTAAACTATCTTTTATTGGGCGCTATTGAATTATCAAAAAATGATTATTATGTTTATAAAAAGAGTTATTAGACTATAAAATTAAAAAAAATAGAAATTAAAACATATATTAAAAAATCAGAAGAAATTAATGATTTAAAATTGTATAAAATAAAATGTTTAGACGCGATCACCGTAAATATGTTAAAAGATTATATGATACATAAAGATTTTATCCAATTTAATATATTTTTTAATATAACAGAAAAAAACTTTGAATACTTTTGTAATTATAATATTATCTATAAAGATTATGAATATATTAATAATTTCAAAATAACTTTTAGTGAAATGGTTTTGTTAAATAATAAAATAATTGAACCATTTATAACAAGATTTTCTATATATGATATAGAAAAAAGGAAAAGAATAAGTGAATATGAATATATCGATCTTAATAATTGTATGGAATTATAGAAAAATTTAATTTTATATTCTAATTATTATAAGAATAAAGAAAAAATAAATTAGATTAATATAAAATTAATAGAAGGTATTACAGATATAACAAAAATTTATTATTATTTTGAAATATTTTAGATAATACAATTAACATCTAATAAAAAAATATTAATGAAAAATTAGGAATTATAGAAAAGATAGACTCATATAAGTGAAGTCATAACTTTATTAAATAAATTATATAGTATATATGGAATTGCATATATTCCCTATGCATATGATGAAAAGGAATATATAATAAATAATATTTATTATACGGATAAATTTTTATCTGATTAGTATATATATGGACTTATTAATAATTAGAAAAAATTATAGATTATGCCAAATTCTTATATAAAGTTTAATATAAATAATTTAAATGAAGAAATTATAAAATATAATAGAAAAAATAGTCAAAGTTAGGATTTAATTTTAGTAAAAAATGAAATTAATTATTTATATATAGAATAGAAAAATAATGAAATAGAACAATTTAGTAAATTAACATATTCTAATAATTTATATATTAGTATAAATGAAATAAATTCCTATTTATAGCGAAATCATTTTTTAACATTTTCTATATGAGATAAAATAAATAAAAATTTTAAAAAATTAAATGTTATTTATCCTAATATATTTAGAGAAGATTTATGTATTTAGGAATTAATTTCATATGCATTTTGACATAATAAATTACCTGTAATTTAGGAAGAATTAAAAATTGAGATACCGTATGTTTGTTATACTAATAAAATATTTTTATAGATAACAATGTATAAATTTTCATTATCAAAATTAAAAGAGAAAAAAAATCCTACAGAAATTATAGGAAGAGGAATGTTAAAATTAAGATTAAAAAATAATAGTTGAATTTAGAAAAATATTAATTATGAAGTTAATATATATCCAAATATATTAGATGGAGATATAGAATATTATATGTAGATAAAGAAAAATAAAAAAAGAAACAAAAATTGGAATGATAAAAATAAGTGCGAGATTAAATTCTACTATAAATAATATGGATGAAAATTTTTATATATTTATAGGATTTTTATTAGAATCAATAAATTCTAATGATAGCGTTTTAATAAAAGATTTAATTAGTACAGAAAATTTAAGTAAATATATAGATAGAATAGATAAAAATATAATAATAACATCATTTTATTTTTGAATTACGCAATTATTTACATATTTAAATAATGAAAATATTGATATAAGTATTATAGCAATTAATATAATAAATATTTTATTAAATAAAGTTTCGATATCAAATAAAGAAAATTATATTTATTATTTATTTAATTATATAGAGAAAAATATTGAATAGAATATTATAAAATGTATACGAAATTATTTTTTAGATTATAAATTTTGTAATAAAAGTAATACTAATTATATGTTATTAAATTGTGGATTTTATTTTGAAATATTAATAAAATTATTTTTAATAAAGAAAGTATAGTAGAAAAATGTAAATAATCTTTTAAATATATTAATAGATGTTATTGACAGTGAAATATATAAACATATGAGATAGTTTCCTACAAATTCTATAATTATATTCACGGAATCATTAGTTAAATTTGTATGTGATATGATATAGATAATAGATTAGAAGAATATAATAAAGTTATTATGTAAAATAGATAATAATTTTAATGAAAATATAATGTAGAATCATATATTAAGATTAAAATTTTATGAAATAATTTTAAATTTTCCGTATAAAAATATTATTTTAGAATTAGATAAAACAAATATTTTATCAGTACATAATTAGGGAGGAGATTTTGAAAAGATTTGAAATAAGAATTTTACTATATATTATAGATTTATTAATTTTATATAGAATTGTATAAATGATATGATATTTAATACAGTAAAGAATAAAGCAATAAGTTTATTATTTATATTAATATATGATTTATATTCTACTGAGAGTAATATAACTATAGAAGAATTAGCGATAGGATTATTTTATGTAACAAAAATAATATTAATAGAAAATTTAAATGAATTAATATAGGATAAAATAAATTTATAGAAAATATTTTTAATATTATTATGAACAATCGGAAATGTAAAAATTTCAGTATTTTATACATTTTTAGAGAATATTAATATAGATTAGTATTTAATATTGATAAAAAATATCAATATAATAATAGATGTATTTGAAAAAATAGAAAAAAATGAAGATATTGAAGATATTTAGTATGAAAGTATATCTGGATTAGGAAAATAGGGAAGTAAAAATAGTAAATCTTTAATGTTAAGATTTAATTAGTTAAAAAAGAATTTAATGACATAGGAAGAAGAAAAAGATATTGAATTTGAAAATAATGAAGAGATGTATAAAACAATATCAACAAATATTTATTATTTAATTCATAATATTTTATGTCATAAAACATTTATGCAAAGGATGGAATTAAAAAATAACAATTTATTAAAAATTTTATTTAAGAATTTATTGGAGATAATATATAAAGAATTAAAAAAATGTCAAAATATAAATGTAGAATGAATAAAATGTTTTTTATGAGTATTATAGGGATTTGCTCCGCATTCTATAATTATTGATATAGAATTTGATAGTATTATTTATAAAATATTGGATATAGTTATAACATGATATTTGAATGAAAAATTAGAAGAAAATTCATCGTCTATTTTTTTAGCATCTGTTATATGAAATTATTTAATACATATATATAATTATGATAAAAAAGTTGATAAAACATTTAGACTTATATCATCAATGATATCAGAAAGATTTTATATGTTAGATTAGAATTATATATTAAAATTTTATGCATTTTTTAAATATATATAGACATTTTCTGAAATTAATGGATAGTATAATAAGAGAAAAAGTTCAGATATAAATTTTGAAGAAGTAAAAACAAATGCAATAAAAGTAATAGAAAAATGAAGAGCATTTGTATATAAGATAGAGGGATTAATAACATCTAATATAAAATAGTATGATTAGTCTGTATATGAAGAAGTTATTTTTCATTTTGCGTAGTATTTTATATTTGATTTAGAAATATAGATGAAATGATTAGATTTTTTATATTAGTTTTTAATAAGTAATGATAAATGGGCAGAAGGAGGATATGTTAAATTATTATCATCTAATATAATGTAGAAAATAAATGGAGAAAATAAAGTAGAAAATTATGATATTAATTATTTATTATAGGCAGTTAATTGTTTTGATAAAGCGCAATTATATTATGAAGCAGATATATATTATACTCCATTATGTAATTCATATAGAGAAATGTTAGAATTAAAAAAATTATAGGAATCATATTTGCATAGAATGTAGATAGTAGAGAAATGAAATACATAGTGTATAAAATGAAAAAGACAATATATTAATTATGAATTTTATTATATTAAGTTTAATGGAAATAAATTTTTCAATAATAAAGCATTTTTCTTTAATAAACATGAAAATGGATATATATATACATTTCCTAAATTTACATAGTTAAATAAAGTTAAAGATTTTATAATATCATAGTATGAAACAATATTAAATGATAAAATTATAGTAAAATCTATGTATTCTAAGATTGAAAAAGAAGATAGAAATTTAAATATTATTTAGATTGCGTATTTATATCCAGTAATAGAAGAAAATAATTATATAAAATCATATAATCAATTTAAATATTCAATGCCACATAATATAGTAAATGAAAGGGAATAGTGTAGATTATTAACATAGTAGAAAAAAACAATAACTTTAACAACTAAAGAAAAAATGCCGTGAGTTATTAGTAGATTAGAAGTAATATCATCTGAAGAAAAAATATTACAACCAATAGAAAGTGTAATAGAAGATGTAAATTTAAAAATAAGAGTATTTGATGATACTTTATGTGTATCATCTATTGAAGAAATAGATATAAAATTTATAAGTTAGTTATTAGTAGGTAGTGTATTAACATAGGTAAATGATGGTGTTATTAAAGTTTATAATCTTTTTATAGAAAAATAGTAGAAAGGTACAACTAATAAACAAGTATCAGAATTAAGAAATTCATTATTAAAATTATTAGAATATTGTAAGAAAGGAATAGATGTTTATGCTAAATTAGTAAAAAATAAAAAAGATGATCTTTTATTAGAATTAGAAAATTAGTTTAATAATATGAGTGAAATAATTAAATAAAATTTTCTTAATTTTTCTTAAATTTAAATTAAAAATAATTTTTTTATTAAAAAATGAATAATTTTTTATGAAGCCGTAAGAAGTATTTTTTTACACAATTCAACTTAAATAATAATTATTATTAATTTAACAACCAATGATATACCAAAAGTCCTTTTGAATTGACACAGATGAGTCAATAGAAGAAATTGTAAATAATAATGAAGAATATAAAATATATCCTAATCAACAGGATAAAATATCCTTTCCTGTATCTTTAAATATTTCAGAAAATAATATAATAAAACAATACGATGATAATAAGAATTGTTGAGATTGAAAAGAATTAAATTAGGAGATAGAAGAAAAAGAAAATATAAATAATGATAATATTTATAATAAATCTAATAATAATAAGCATGAAATTATGATAAATGAAATAATAAAAAATGGTATTAATAGTAGATATAATTTCTCTACTCTTCTATCAAATAATTCATTTATTAATTATTTACTTATAGAAAAATTGAATGATCATAATATTATTAAAGTTATAAAATATTAGATATTAAATTATAATGATATATTATTTAAGTTATCATGTAATAAGTATGGAAATTATATAGTTCAGAATATAATAGATAAAAACTTAACAAGAATAGATCTTTATAATATGATTGATAGTATGTTTATAAGTATTTCATTTTTTTCTAAATTATCAAAAAATATTTATGGTACAAGAGTAATATAGAAATTAATAGAAATACTTTATACGCATATAGATATTCAAAATTATTTAGTAAATAAAGGATTGGAAAAAATATTAAAATGTTTATCTACTAATATTAATGGTAATTATGTTATATATAAAATATTAACTTATTTTAATAATAATAATTTCTTATTTTAGAATCTTTTGAATAATTTTAAAGATATATCAAAAAATAAATAGGGATGTTGTCTTATATAGAAATGTTTAGATAAAGCTAATAAAATATAGATAAAATGATTTTCTATAGAAACATTAAAATATTTTATTATATTATTAGATCATCCATATGGAAATTATACATTACAATATATAATAATGCATAAATTTATAGATTTTATTTATATAGAAAAAATGTGAAAAAAGGTAATTCCATCTATAATTTATTATAGTCAATAGAAATTTTCTTCTAATGTAATAGAAAAATTACTTGATAAAAGTAATTATAAATATTCAGACATTGTCCTTGATAAATTATTATTTGAAAATAATAATATTTTAAATATTATATCTAATAAATATTCAAATTATGTAATATAGAAATCACTAGAACTATGTAATAAAGAAAAAGTTATGAATATATTGAATTTATTTTATAAATATAAATTGGAAATAAAACAATCTCAAATTGCTAAAAAAGTTTTAAAGAAGGCACTTCTTAGAAAAAATAATATTAATAATTAACTATAGTTTTACATTTTACTTATTTCAGTCTTTATTATATATTTCTAATAACTTCTATATTATATAATTTGAATTTTATTTTTTAATTTAAATTAGTAATTGTGTTAAATATAAAAAAATTTATTTAGTCATTTTCTGTTTTTTATTATTTTTTTCTTCTTGTATTCCTTTTTTTAATACTGAAGGATTAACATATTCTAATAAATATTCTGGTGGTTTAATAAAAGGCATTTGAAAATCTTCAACTTCTACTTCTGTTATTTTAGGAGGTGTATAAAAATCCTAAGATAATTTTTGAACTATTTTATTTTTTGATAATTCAGAATTTCCATATATTAAATCCAATCTTTGTCTATTAGTTAATTCTTTATTCTCTTTATAATATTTATCTTTAATTTCTTGTATTTTTTTAGTTAACTATATATTTTCTAAATAAATTTTATCTCCTATATTATGTTTATAATCACATATTAAACAATTTTCTACCTATAAATTGTTATTATAAAATAAATTCTAAAGACATTTTTCACATAAAGAATAAAAACAACAAGTTAAATATACACATGGCAACATTCAATTCTAACATTCTAAACATTTATAAATATTTTCTCATTTTTTTTTTCTAATATTTTAAGATTTTGATCATTTTTTTCTTCTTTTTTAACAACTAAATCATATTTAGGATCACCATTAGTTGGACAATTTTTAATATAATGTCCTGATTGTTTACATCTATGACAGATGTATCCTGGAGGAGGGATTAATAATAATAAACTTTTATCATCCTTTAATCCCGGAATAGTATCTAAAGAAAAATTAAAAACTGTATTAGTAAGACTGTATTTATTTATACTCTATTTAATCTCATCCAATATAGGCAAATTCTAATCAACTAAATTTTTTGTTTTTATTTCACCTGTTGTTATAGGGGCTCTTTTCACTATTAATGTTTTATTTTTTTGAATTATATTCTAATCTTTATATTCTTCGTTAGTTTGTGAATCCTATATAATTAAATCAAACTATTCTTTTAATCTATATAATCTATTTTGTTCTATTATATTTTTCTTAATTTCTGCTATAGTAATATTATCCCCATTAAATGTAACAGTTTCCCACTTATTTATTGCATTTTTAAATCTATAATAAATAATATTTGTCATTATATATTTGTGTTTATGTTTCTTTTATTTTTGTTTTCTTTAATAAATACATATAATATTACATTATTTTTAGATAAAAATCAAACAGAATGTTTTCAAAAGATAGTAGAATTATATAAAAATTATATTTTTCAAGTTAGTATGGTAAGTGAAGGTAATTCTTTTGATATAGAAGTATATAATGATAGAAATTAGAATGTAATAGTTAGAAAAACTATAAAATTAGAATCACATGAAAAAGAAGAAGAATATTTTCAAACACATGATATAGAAATATTAGCTAAAGAAATTAAATCAAATAAATTATTTATTTGTGTAATTAATAATGAATCAGATGAAAAAGTAATAGAATTTGATTTTTATCAAGATGAAATATTGCAAAATGAATCAAAAGATACAAATATTAAAAAAGAAGATTTTACATTTTTTAGAGATAAAATAAAAAATATAAATAAAAAATTAAATTTTATAAAACAAAAAATTATATATTCAAATAATAGAATATATTTTCATTAGAAATTATAGCATAAAATAAATGATTCTTTAAAATTTTATTCTACAATGGAAATATTATTTATATTGGGAATAATGATATATGAAATTTTATACATTAATAATATTATCAAAACAATAAAAAAAACAAAACATGAGATTTAAATAATTAATTATACAAAAAATTATCAAATTATTTTTATCTTTCGGCTATTATTTTTATGAAACAAAAAATAAGAAACGGAATATTTTATTTGACTTGCAACACAAATAATAATGAGTTATAATAGTAATAAAGAATTTTTAGCATTATATTATGGTTTAAAATTTATAAACATTTATTTCCCAGTATTTTTTGGAATTTATAATGGATTATTAATAATGATAATTTGTATAAGGTGAAATAAAAAAAATAATAATTTAAGAACTAGACCAACATATACATATAATCTATATTATATATTATTATTATTAAATATATTAATGAACATTTTAAATATAGTTTTTGTTGATAAAGAGTATTATTTTTACCATAAAATATCGTTTTATTTAAACAGGGGATTTTTTATATCAAGTTTATTATTAATATGAATACATAATATAAATAGAAAGAATGATAATGATCCAAAATATCCGGGAATAATTATATTAACATTATGAATATATTTTTTTATAACATTTTATTAGTAGATGGTTTAGTTATATATGGGGAATATTAAATTTAATTTAATATATTATTTAGAATTAGGGACATGTATATTATCATTTATTACATATTTATTTATTATATTTACAGTAAGATATAGAATAAAAGAAAATTGTAAGGAAAAAAAATCAAGTTATTTTAGCTGATTAATATGTAGTTATTCTACAGAATAGATATATAAGTATTATAGAAGTGATGTTATAGATGAATATATGTTATCTAATTTAAAGGATAGTATATTACCTAATAATATAATAAAAGATAAAGCTAAAATAGTAGAGAGATGATTATAGAATAAGAATTTAGGATTAATTGGTATATTATATAGAATAATTTATTTATTTAAGCCCGAGTCTTTATTATCTAGTTTATGTATATTATTTAAAACAATAGGATATTTTATAACACCTGATTTTATTAAGATATTAGGTATATTAATAATAGAAAAGGATAGTACATCTAGTAGAAAATTATTATCTTCGGTATTATTTTATACTATATATTAGTTTTTTATAGCAGGATTAGGATAGATGCATAGAAGATATTTTGAAACTATTGCTATTAAAATTAAGACAATACTTTAGTATTTAATTTTTAAAAAGACTATATAGTATAGAGATCATTCAGTAGAATTAAAAACAAATGAAGAATGTTAGAATTTAATAGTAAATGATTGTTAGGAAATTATAAAAATATTAAAATTTCATGAAAAATTATGATTAGAACCTATATAGTTAATAATCGCATTTTATTATATATATGTATATATGGGATTATTAAGTATATATGGATTATTAGTAACATATGCAATAGTAATACCATTATTTATAGGAACATCTTATTTAATGAAGAAATCTGAATATAATTTATATAAAATAAAGGATTTACGTAGTTTAATATTATAGGAATTTTTTAAAAATATTAAAACATTGAAAATATATGGATGGGAAAGAGAGTATAGAAATAATATTTTAAAATTTCAAAATATTGAAAAGAATAAATTAAGGGATAAAATAATATATAAATCATTTTCTTATTGTATATTTTTTATGTTACCATTATTTTTTGAATTAGCGATATTTTTTCCTGTATTATGAAAATTTAAAGTTAAAAAATTTAATAAGGAAAATACATAGAGTATATTTTCAATGAGTTTTTTAATGTAGCATTCATTAGAAGAATTAATATTTTGTATATTTTCAATGATTAATTCTTGTATAACATTAGGAAGAATAAGAAATTATATTAAGGGAAATATAATAAAATTAAAAAATCATTAGACTAGTAATATAGAATTAGGATATATGAATATTTAGAATATAAATTATTTTTCGCATGAAAATATTTTATTAATAAAAAATGTTAATTTATTTATAAAGAGAGGATAGATTATAAGTATTATAGGAAAAACAGGGGAAGGAAAAAGTCTTTTATTAAAATCATTATATGGATATTTTATAGATGATGGAAATGGAAATGAGAAAAATATTTAGTATAATGGAAATTTTGGAATAGTTGAATAGAAGCCGTGATTATTATGAGGAGAGACATTAAAGAAGAATATAATAAACAATAATAGATATGATGAAAATTTATATAGAAAGGTAATAAATGTTTCTGAGTTAGAAACAGATATAAAAAATTGACATAATGGAGATATAACTAGAATAGGAGGAGGAAATAATTCTATTAAGATAAGTGGAGGATAGAAGTAGAGATTAAATTTAGCTAGAGCATTATATTCTTAGTCTACATATTTATTTTTGGATAATCCTATATCGGCATTAGATGCGAAAGTAGCTAAAAATATTATAAAAAATTGTTTTTTTGGATTATTAAAGGAGTAGGGTACGACAACATTTATAATAACAAACAATAGTGAGATAATAAAAAATTCGAATATTATAATTGAGATGAAAAATAATCAAATATTTAATATATCATAGGGGGATATAAAAAATGAAGAGATTAAAGTATATAATAAAGACTCGGTAAATATAGATGATGTAATAGAGGATAAAACAGATCTTAAATCTGTATAGATAAATAAGGGAGGAAGATTATTATATTTTAATGCGATAGGAGGATATTGACTTTTTATATCTATGTGTATTGTTATATTATTATTTTCATATTTAGAATTAAAAGAGGAGGAATATATGTAGGAATTATCTGGATATGATTATGATAGTTAGGGTTATAAAAAATATAGAATAATATTTTATATTATAGTATTTTCAATGGTAACATTAAAGGGAATATTTATTATTTTATTAGCATTTATAGCGTACAATACATTTAAAAATGTTTTTAGATGATTAATAAAGCATTTAACTAAGGTTAAATTAATTGTATTATAGAATTTATAGTTAGGATCTATTTTAAATAGATTTACATATGATTTACATGGATTAGTAGAGGATATGCCTATATAGTGAATATTTGTATTAGTAATAATATTTTAGATGATTTCTATAATATTTTATATAGCGATGGAGAATATTTGATTATTAGGAATAATAGGAATATTTTCATTAATAACATCATATTTTTCTATATTATATTCTGTAGTAATAAAGAAAATTTAGAAATTTTTAATAACATCATTAAGTCCATTAATATCATTATTTATTACGGTAAATCAGGGAAAAGATATAATAAATACGATGAAATTATAGAAATATTTTAAGGGAATGTATATAGATAGATTAAATATGTTTATTAAATGTTAGTATGAATTAATAAATTTAATATTATGGTTAAAGGGAAGATTTAAAATTATGGATGTTATGATGTTAGATTTTATAATATTATTAATGTATTTAGTAAGAAAATATACTAAATATAGTATTAGTTAGGAGGGAGCGAGTGTAATATTTGGTAATTTAATTAAGGTATTTACATATACTGAATTTTTTATAGAAAAATTTGGAGATTTAGAAAAAAATTTTGTATCTATGGAGAGAATAAAGAAATATTTAAATTTAGAAATTGAGGATAAAGTGGATGTAACAGATGTAGAATGGCCAAGAAATGGAAATTTAGGATTTGAGAATGTAGTATTTAAATATACGATAAAATCTGGAATAGTTTTAAATGATATTTCATTTTATATTAATTAGGGAGAGAATATAGGAATAGTAGGAAGAACTGGATCAGGAAAATCTACATTATTTTCATTAATAATAAGATTATTTGAATTAGATTAGGGTAAAATATTAATAGATGGAAAAGACATTTCATTATATCCTATATTTTAGTTAAGATCAAGTATTAGTATGATACCATAGAATCCTGTTTTATTTTCTGATACATTAAGATATAATTTAGATCCAATAGGTACTACGGAAAGTCTTATTAAAGGGGAAGGAAATGGGAAGGAAAATATATTTAAAGAATTAGATGAAAAATTATGGTATATACTTGAGATATGTGGATTAGATATATTTTTTAAAAATCAACCTGAAAAATTAGATACATTTATAGGGGCAAATATATAGAAGAAGGAAGAGAAGCAAAAATATATTTAGTTAAGTTAGGGATAGAAATAGTTAATATGTTTAGCAAGAAGTATAATAAGAAAATCTAAAATTATTTTAATGGATGAAATAACTAGTAATTTAGATTAGGAATCAATAACTTAGGTAGAAAAAATAATTAAAGAGACATTAAAAAATACAACGATATTAGCTATAGCTCACAATTTGAATTCAATATTTTATTTTGATAAAATAATTGTTTTAGATAAGGGAAAAATAGTAGAATTTGATACGGTAAAGAATTTAATGAGTAAAGAAAGTAAGTTTAAAAAATTATATAAGTATATGGATCAAAATTAATTATTTTTATTGAATTTATAGTATTATTTAATTTTATGTAAATCGATATAAAGATAAATGTTATCTATAAAATATAAAATATTTGCAAAAAATATATGATTTTATATATGATTAATAATTTCAACAATTTTTGTAATGATATTTTTTTATATAGAAGTTATGATAAACACATCATCACTTATATTTTATAACAATTTATATAAAATAAAGAAAAATTAGATATTAGACAATAAATTAAATTATATAGAAAAAAAATTAGACAATTAGCGTATGCATATTTTATTTTTAAATTTAAATGATAGTAAGTTTGGAAATAATAATAAAAAATTATTAAATTTTTGAAAAAATAATGAAAAAATAAGGGAAAAATTTAAATATTTTTATATAAAGGACATATTAAAAAATAAAAATTTTAAAATTACGGATGATATTTGTTTTAGTTATATAGAGATAGATTGAGATGATGAATTATTAAATTTTATAAAGATATAGACGAATACAAATTTTGAATTTGATAATCCGGGAATATTTGGAAATTATAATTCTAATTATTTATTAAGAATATATTCATGTGATTTTACAATATAGTATATATTAAAATATATTTTAGTTTTATAGTTAGATATATCATATGAAGTTGTATTATATGAAAATTTTGGATTTTAGTTTTTATTAAATGATACGTATTCTAATAAATAGGATATGACATTTATACCTAAATAGATTAACTATATATTTATTGGAGAAATAATAAAATTTATATTTTATATTTTTATTATAAAAACTTTATAGAAGATGTGTAATATTATAGAAAATTTATATTTATTTATTAATTATAATGGTAATAAATATCTTTTATTTATTACTATATCATTTTCATTTGGAGTTTTTATAAGTTTTATATAGTCATTATTTTTTATTATACATGGGAATATTATCGCAATATTTCTTATTTTATTAATTAAAAATTTATATATAATTTCTATTATATTAATTTCAATATTAATAAGAGATAGTATTTATACATTAAGTTTTATTTCAATAATTTATGCTTATGGATATATATTAGGATTTGATTATAATGAAAATATATGATTTAATATATTAATAATAGGATATTCTAAATCTAAATTGAATATTTTATTTTATTATTGTTTAGAAAATCAAGGATTATAGATAAATAATTTAAAAAATAAGATAGGATGATATATTAATAGTTTTTATTTTTCTGATTTTATAAAATATTTTGAAAATAAAAAAATATTAAGTTATATTTTCATTTTAATAATACAATAGTTAATTCCATGAATATTTATTTTAATAATTAAAAAAATAAAAGAAAATAAAAAACAGATTATAAAATAGAGTGAAGATATTTTATAGTTAAAAAATCTTTCTTATAATAAAAATAATATAAAAATATTTTCAAATTTAAATTTTAATATAAAATTTTTTGGAATATATATTATAGTATCAAATTCTAGTATTAGAAAAAAATCATTATTAAATATTTTATATAAGAATAAAAGTAAATAGGTAATATGAAATAATGATTATAGTATAGGATATTTAAAAAATAAAATTTCATTAGTACCGATAACTATAAAAGAATATATAAAAATAAATTGTATATTAAAAAATATTAATACAAATCATATTATATTAATTGCGCTTGATTTATTAAAGAAAATAGAATTTAATAAATCAATTAATGAAAAAATTACTACATTAAATAATATAGAAAGAATTAAATTTTTTATTATTTTATTTATTATTACGAATACTAAAATAATATTATTAGAAGATGTATTTAATTATATAAATGAGGAAAAAAAGGAAAAAATTATGTATATAATAAATTTATTTAAAAATAAACATCTTTTTATTATTACTAGTGATAGAAATATAAATCGAATAAATGAAAATTATTTAATAAAAAATAAAACACTTATACATTATAATTAGATTAAGTTCATAATAAGTTATATAGTTGTTTTATTATGTAATATAAAAATTAAAAATATTATAAATTATAATATTAGAAAATTAATAAAAAAAGATTTAAGAAAAAATAAATATTAGATTGTAAAATATAATTATAAAATAGACAAATATGAATATCATATAACATCTATAAAACTTGATTATAATAGAATTAATAAATTTTTATTGTTTTTTAATAAATTAAAAAATAAGTATTGCGATATATATGATAGAATTATTATTAAAGAAAAGAAAATTAAAAAAACATATAAAATAGGAAAAATTAAAAAATTATATAATAAATTTAATAATAATATTTCATATTTTAAAATAAATAGAAATAAAAAATATTTACAAATTATTCTTATATATTTTTATTCATTATTAACAATATCAAAATTATTTTGTATTTTATTTTGTATTCTATATATAACAATAACATATTATTTAGTTACTAATAGTGTATTAAAAAATAATTGTTTTAATATTTATAATATGAATATAGGAAAAGTAAATTTACAAGAAACTTTATTAGAATTTCAAAATATATCATGTATTCCGCATAATTGATCATTAATAAAAAATTCAGATTCTGTTCAAATAAATTTTAAAATAAATGATTTTAATACAAAAGATACTTGACATGCTACTGTTTTAAATTCTTTAGAATTATCTTTACAAAATAAAATAAAATTATTAAAATATAATGATATAAAAAGAACTATTCCACTTATTATTAATTTTAGTTATAAAAACAATTTTAAAAAAATAATTTTTAAAACTCATATTACTACTATATATGGTATTAATTTAATATTAAAAGAATATTTTAAAGAAATAATAAAACATATTAGAAGTAAAGATATTAATACAAAAGAAAAAGTAATTTCTATTTTAAAAATTAAAAATTTTAGAAATATAATATTTACTTGATCTATTGTTATAGGAAGAAGATATATTTGTATGGTTTGCGTATTATTTTTATTTATTATATTTTTTTGTTTAAATGATATAACTTATAGACAAGAATTTATTTATATATTATATAAAACATCTATTTCTATTTGATATGGATTTTTTATTAATTTAATAAAAGCTACTATAATATTTATTTTATATTTTTATTTAATAAAAATATTAATGGAAATAACTTGAAATCAAAAAATATCAATTAATTTTTGATAGTTTTTTATTATATTATGTTATTCTTTTAGATTATCATTATCGGTATTACTTTTTCATAAAATAAATACTAAATTAAGAATTATTATTGTAATATTATTAAATATTTTACTTACTATTTTTGATTTATATAATGTAAATTATGATAATTTAACCTATAAAATAGAAGGAGATAATATAATTATTAAAGAAAATAAATTAATAGAAAATATAAATTTTTTAAATTTTATAGAAATATTTATAGGCTTTAATTTTAAACATGTTTTCATATATCAAAAAGTAAATAATCAATTAAAATTAATACTTACTAATTTCATATCTACAATTCTATATTTAATTATTGTAATTCAAATATATAATAAATATTCAATATTAGAATTTTTAAAATTATTCATTTATAGATATGAAATTAATATTCAATTAAATAAATATCAAGAATTAGTAAAACATTGATTCAATAAAAAAGAAGATAATGTAGAAAATATAAAAAATAGAATAAAAATATCTCAAAAAATAATAAATAATTACTTAATATATAGTAGAGAAGATAATTATAGTAAAAAAGATAATGTTATTTATTTAAAAAATATTTTTAAAACATTTTGCGATATATTTGGTAATACTAATACTGTATTATGTAATTGTTCTCTTTCTATAAAAAATGAAAAAATTGTTTTTATTGTAGGTAATAAAAATCAAGGCGTAAATACTCTATTTAAAATATTAGATAATCAATTGTCAATTAATATAGGTAAAAAATATATTAAAAATCAAAATAATATTTTTTATATTTCTCTTAAAGATAATCTGATAAATGATATAACTGTATATTATCTTTTATTTATTTATACAATAACTAAATATAATATATATAGATCAAATATACTAATAAAAAATGTTTTAGAATTATTTAATCTAAATAAATATAGAAATTATTTAATTTCAAAATTATATAAAAAACATTTATATAGATTATATATGTGTATATTATTCATATGTAATAAAGAAATTAATATAATAAATAAAATAAGTAAAATTTAGAAAAAATGAAAATATAAAATCTGAAAATTGTTAAATTATTCTAAAAATCAATATATAATTTATAATCATAATATAGAAGATATAAGTAAAAAAACAAATAAATTATTTATTATTAATGCTGGTACAATAATTTTAAGTAATAAATTAATAAATTTAAAAAATATACTTAAAAAATTTTATTTATTATAGTTAGTTATTTATTCAGATAAAATTGATACTATTCGTATGCATATATCAAAATATATGCTATCATTTGAAATTATTCAAATTTCACCAGAAAATATTCTAATAATAAAAAGAAAAAAAGATATAGAAATAAAAAATACATTTATAATGTGCGAATTTTTAAAAAATAAAAAATTGATAAAACAATATTATCTTTCAAAATATAAATTAGAATACTTATTTCAAATCATAACAAATACTTTTCAATTCTTAAATTAAAAAAAATTAATTTAAATAATTATTTATTCTTCTTCCTCAATTTCATCTTCAATTTCTTCTTCTAAATATATTGCATATAATCCCTTAGTTAATTCCTTTAAATTAAATAAATTATCAGAAATCATTGTTTGTTCTGGATCTAATTCATTTATAAATATTGTTCCGTTATAATTCTTTGTATAATTACTTTTTCCACAATTATCACAATCTTTATCTCTTTCAATATCTTTTTTTAATTTTTTACATAATACACAAGCTATTAAATTCATTATGAACACTAAATTAAAAATTAAAATAATTTATATTTATCATTAATATAATTGTTAAAATACTCCCGAATATATTTATCATTTATATAATCATTTAACTCCTATACATGCATACTTTTAAAATGTTTTATTAAAAATTTATTTTCTATAAATTTAGCTTTACATATATTACACTCTATAAAATCCATAATATTTTTCTATTTCTTTTTTACAAATTTTTTTATCTTTATATCTTTTCATTTTTCAGATCAATTTCAATTATCTTTCACTCTACCTATTATTTTACTATCTATTTTAACATTTAAATTTTGTAAAATATTTTTTATATTAGGAACATTATAATCATCTCTATTAACATCTCTGAAATCTAAAATATGAAATTTTCCACATTTTATTATAATATCTTCCCTAGATATATACTATTTTCTACAAAAATAACAATAAAAATAAACTTTTCTAAGAAATAATAACAAATAAACAAATATTATTACAGTATTTTCATGTTCTAATATTTTATTTAATATATTCTAACATATTAATTCATCTATATTTTTCTCATTATTTATCATTAATATTAATATTAAAATCTATTTAATATTATAAATTATATTTTCAAAACAATTCTTATACTTTGCATATTTTATTATATTAATTAAATCTCCATTATATAAACATACATCGATATCATTTTTATTAATTAATTTAATAGAATCTAATTTATTCTATACATTCTTCTTTATCTATTTTATTTTATCTATATCTATAACTTCTAATTTAATTAATAATCCTATTTTTTTCCTATCTATTATTCCCATTTTTATTATTTTTTTATACTTAACTATCTTAACTATTTCTTCTATTATAACATCATAATTAACTTGATATAATATATCCTTTATAATAATTCATTTGTCCTTTTTACTATAAATATTTTTTATATTAAAATCTTTAAAAAATATATTCTCATATTTTTCATATTTTTTATAATGTATTTTATCATTAAATTTTATTAATCTATCCATTATATTCTTAAATTCATTTATCTATATATTCTATCTTATTATAGGATCATACTATATCTAAAATCAATTAAACTAAAAATTTTTATAAAAAAATATTTTATATTTATTTTTCTCTTTATATTTTCTACAATACTACTAATACATTAAATCTATATCTTGTGTATTTAAATCATATTTTGTTAATAAAATATCCTAAAATTCTTCCTTATTATATTTTTTTTCTAATTTAACATCTTTTATTTTATTTTCTTCATATTTGTTAGTCTGTCTCATATTTGTGTAGTATTCATAAAAAAATATCTTTTTTATTTTATCTTCATAAATATTAAATAAATCAACAAATAATTTATCTTCATAAATATTAAATAAATCAATAAATAATTTATTTCATAAATATTAAATAAATCAATAAATAATTTATTTCATAAATATTAAATAAATCAATAAATAATTTATTTCATATACAGTAATCGTAAGTAATATTCAACAAAGACTAATTTATTATAAGAAAAATAATTTAACTGATCTCTTTCTAACATAAAAAAATTATAATAAATTAATTTTTATCAATTACTACTTACAATCCTTCATATATAAAATTTTCAATTTTTATTTTATCTATATCTTCTATATCTTTTATTTCCAAATTATATATTTTTTCATTTAATATAATCTCTTCTACTTCATTATTAGCTACTACCATAATAACTTTATTTGCTTCTATATTTATTATATGACTAATTATTCTTAAAAAAATTATATTTTTTAATAAATTTTTTCCATAATCTTTAATATTTAACTATCTATAATAAGATGATAAACTTATTTTATTATCGTTTATATAAAACTATATTAAAATCTATTCATTATAATTATCTTCTCTACTATTATTCCAATTACAAATAATATGTCTTCTTGAATAAATATCATTTTTTATTAATTTTAATAAATTTTTTATCTAATTAATTTCTCCAATATTTTCTATTTTATAATTTTTTCATATTCCATATTTTATATTTTCTATTAATTCTTTTAATATAATTTCTATATTACAATTTATAACATTTACATTATTCTTATATAGAACAAATTCTTTACATGTCCCAAAACAATTATTTTTTATTTCATAAATAATATTAAATATTTTTCTTTGATATATCTAAAATGAATAATTTTCTTTCTAATCATTACTTATACAATAAAAATTTTCAAAAATTTTTTTATAATTTTTTATTTTAATATTACAATTACTTTTACCATATACATATGTTAAATGAATAATTTGACAATTTTCATCGTTTATTGCAATATCATATAACATTGACCCACCACAAATAAATATATTTTCAACTTTATTTTTTATTTCTTCTATATTATAAATTAAATCTAATGCATTCTAATATGAATATGCTAAATATAAATTTTCATTTTTATATAAATCTCTAAAACTATTAATATCTCTTGTTATTATAATATTTATTCTATTATTTAATGGTTTGTACATATTAGGTATACTATCATATGTTTTTCTACCCATAATAACAACGTTCATTTTTTTCTTGTTCTTGACATTAGTTGTAGTATTCCTAAAATATATCATATCTTCCTTTATATTTCACGGTAATTTATTATCTTTTCCTATTCCACCTTCTTCATCCATAGCAACAATCATTTGATATTTCATTCTTTTCTTAAATTTAAATTTGATATTTTTAAAATATAATTTATAAAAAATATAAACTTTTAAATAAATGACAAAAAAAAGAAGAAATGGTGGGTTGACCCGTATTAATTGTGGAAATATGTTAAATGTAGACTGTACTAATTGTAGAAGATCAGTTAATAAAGATAAAGCAATTAAAAGATTTTTTGTTAAAAATATAGTAGAGAATGCTATAGTAAAAGATTTAAGCGATGCATGCCTTTATGACACATATACTTTACCTAAGATTTATATTAAATTATATTATTGTATTTCATGTGCTTTACATTTAAAGATAGTAAAAACAAGACCTAAAAGAGAAAGAAAAAATAGTTCTAATAAAAAGTAATTAATTTTTTTAATTTTTAATTTTTTAATTTTTTTAAAAAAAATATTGTAAGGAATATTTTAAAAATTATTTTTAAAAAATATTATTTAAGGAAATTAAAATTTTTATGAGAAATTTATATTATTTATTAATTTTTTTTATTTTGATACATTGATATCAAGCAAAAAAAAATTTTTCTAATAAAAAACCCCCTACTAATACTCCTAATGATCCTAATAAAAAACCTGATCCAAATGATCCAAATGATCCTAATAAAAAACATAATGATGATCCAAATGATCCAAATGATCCTAATAAAAAACATAATGATGATCCAAATGATCCTAATAAAAAACATAATGATGATCCAAATAAAATCAATATTAAAGGAGACTCAAATAGTTCCGGTAAAATTAAAAATTCTAAATCAAATAGTTCCGGTAAAATTAAAACTCCAAAAATTAAAAAAGTAGGTTCCGGATTTAAAAAAATATTTGGAGCTGATCTTCCTAATTTTTTTGGTTTTGAAGATAGTATTAATACTATTATTATGGCTGTAATTGGAATTGTTATTATTCTCGGTTTATGCTTTTGTTGTAGTAAAAGAAAAAAAAATAATCAAAATATTCCAATAAGATAGAGATTACCTAATTAGTATTATATACAAAGAAAATAAAAAATAAAAAAAAATAATTCCCAATTTTATATAATATTTTTTTAAAAAATATTATTTACGGAAATTAAAATTTTTATATGAAAAATTTATATTATTTATTAATTTTTTTCATTTTAATACATGAAACTTTTCAAAAAAAAGGAGGTAAAAATATGAAATTAATTATAGGTGTAATGGGTGTAATAGTTGTTGTTTGCATCTTATATTATCTTTATACAAAATTTAATTAGTCAGAAAATATATCAATACAATAGCAAACTTTTTCACCTTCTGGTCAAGCTTATTCAATATAATAATTAATTAATTATTTTATTATAATTAAATTTAAATTTCCTAAAATAATTTTTTAAAAAATATTTAAAATATAAAAACAAATGATTTTATTATTTGATTTTTTTAATCAAAAAAATGATCATTCATTTAGCTCTTTAACTATTGCTATATTAATATTGTTTTCTTCATTAATACTTTTAATATTATATTTTAAACTTATAGAACCTCTTATTCTATACCTAACTCATTTTTATTAGTCATATAAAAAATCAAAATATAAAAAAATAAAATAGAAAAAATAAAATTACAAATTTAATTTCCACCCTTAAATAAATATTCAATTAATTCCTTATACTAAATCTTATCTCCTTTATCCTTTAAATACTTATCATAAAATTCTTCTATCATTATTTTGTCTATTTCACTGTCTAATGATATTAAAATATTTTTAAAATTTTCACTTGTTATAACTCCAGTATTTTTATTATCATAATATTTAAATAATGCATTTATTTCATCCATTGATATTCTAAATCCACTCAACTATTCTAATATTAATATAAACTATTCAAATGTAATATCTGTTCCTTCTAACTATATCTTATTCATTATATCTTTCTTTAATTCATCCTATCTTATATCTATTCCAATCTAATTTAATATAAACTAGATTTTACTTATACTTAATTTTCCCGTTTTTTCTACATCATAATAATCAAAAATTTCTTTAAAATCTTTCTTATCTTCATTGCTATATTCTTTCATTTTATTAATCAATATTAGATTATTATCCTTTTTTATATACTTTTAACACTAAAACAATGGAAAAATATCTTGATGAAATTAAACAAAAATTAACTTTAGCTCTTTGTATTAGACCATTTCCTTCTCAAAGAATAGAAAGATAGCAAAGTCCTGAAATAGAAACTCAATTTTATAAAGAATTACTACTAGAACCTATCCTAATAAAAAAATCTCATGAAGAAGAAGTCTTTATTGAATCAAGTATTAACTCAACAAAAGTCTTTATAAAATTTAGAGAAGTTAATGAATTTGGAAAATTTTTAATAAATAAATTTTGTAAATTCTTAATGGTTAGATCATATGAATTTGATCTAATAAGAAAAGTAACTAAAAAACCTTATCATCTTTCATTCTTAATCACTAGCGATCATCTTTTCTATATGAATTTAGTAAAAGTTATCGATTTTATTTTATATATTATAAAATCATTATATATAGATTTAGAAAGATTATAGACAGAAATATCCCTTGCTACAAGTGACCTATCTATAGATTATCTTATCTCCTTTGATAATCAATAATAAATAAATTCTAATTTTATATTACATATTTTTATATTTATAGTATTCTATTCCCTATTTAATATATCAAATAAATTCATTAAATATATCTTCTCTATTATTATCTTTATATACTATTTATTAAATTCAATCTAAAATATTTTGATCTTATTTATTATATTTTTATATAATACATTGTTCATATACTTAATTAATTTTTCATTGAAAATTATCTTTACCTATATATACTTTTTTATTATAAATTTTAACTAAGCTATCTCTATATTCTTTATAAAATTATTATTTATAAAAATTATATACTCATATTTCTCATATTTTCTTATTACTTCTATAATTTCCATATTCTTATACACCTTATTTTTTTCTAATTTTTTACATCTTATTATTCATATACATATTACTATATTTAAAATTTCAATTAATATTAATAACTTATTATTAACTATAATTTCTTTTCTTAAATATATCTATACTAAAAAATTAAATACCGGTATATACTTTAATATATTCTCAATATTTTTTATTAATTTCATAATAATAATCATATAAAAAAATATATATCAATATCATCCTCCTATTATATAAATGTACATACTATATATTATTATATTAAATACTATATGTATTAAATACTCCATTCTAATTTCAAATAATTTAAATATAGATACCGTACTATCCATTATACTAAAATTCTTTCAATTTTTAATATCTATTATTTCCCTATACTAATATCTAAATATAAAATAAATTATAAAAATTATAAAAAATGATAATATAATTTCCCTTATTATATATTTTATCTTTAAACATGACTAAATATAACTTATTAAACTAAATATTATTATAATATTTATTATAGGATTTATATATAATAAATTATTAAAATACTTATTCTTATACTATACTATAATCTTCTTTCTATCTTTTAAATTTAATATTCCCTATTCAAATATACTTCCTATCCATAAACTATTCTAATTACTCATATCTCTAGGTATCATTAAACTCGGTATCTTATCCTTCATATAAAATATAACCAAATAATTCTAATAATCATTCTCTATCTCCTCATAATATATATTACATACCTTATTTTCAATTAATAAATTTTCTATTCTTTTCATAATTTCATTCTCCCTATTTAATATAATACAATTTATATTAATATTATCTTCATATATCTCATTATATTCATCCCTTAACTAATTAATTATATTAATATTTTTAAATATTTTATTTTTGCTTTTAAATAATAAAATAAATAAAAAATAAATAAATAATACTAAAAAAATAATAAAATAAATTTTTATACTATTTCCTTCCTTCTTATTACTCGTTATACCACTAAATGTTTTACTTTTTATATTCCAATCATATATATCTATCCTCTTTTCATTAAGTTTTTTTATATATCTTATTATCTTATCTATCTCCCCTATATTTATTAATTTTATTTTTAAATTATTTTTATGTCATTCATATTTTAAATTTCTATCTAACATCTATCTTAATTTCTATAATATATTTTCATCCTATTCATACATATATAACTATATATAATATCCTATATCATATTTTTCTCTCATATCTCTTATATATCCACTGTTAATAACTTTCTCATTATCAATTATTATTATCTTATCATCATATATTCAATCCTCTATATTATAACATTTATTTATTATTATAGTCTTCTCTTTTCTCCTTATAATACTACTAATATATTCATTCATATCATCCTATTCTATTATAACAATCTCATTCATACTATAATTTAAAATAAATAATAAATTTTTATAATTCATTTCTAATTCATTTATTAATCCAATATCTAAATTATACTCTCTAATATAATCCTATATACTTCATTCTTCATTAATTATTATTTTCTATTTTTTAAGTTTTAAATTTCCTAATATAAAATAAAAATCATTTTTATTAATTCTTATACCCTTAATATTCATAACTTCTTCCCCCTATACTAATCCCTTCTTCTTATAAAAACTTATTTTTTTAAAATAATTATATATTTCATTTAAATGTAATATAATCTATCATGTAATAATATTAACTATCATTTTAATTATTATTTCCATATTATAAAATCCATTAATAATTTTTACTCCATTTATAATTATTATCTTTATATAATATATAGGAAAAATAAAATAATTTAAAATATAATAATCACAATAAAAATAAATTAAAAATATTAAAAAAATATATTTCCTAATCTAATAACATACTATCTTACTCATATATAATAAATATCAAAATATTAAAAAAATTTTTAAATTTAAAAAATATACCCCTATTATAATACTCTCAATAAAACTTATTAATAAAAAATTATATTTACTATTAGAAATTATATTATATAAAATAATAATAATTATAAAATATTTAAAAGAATATTCATCTTTAATATTAATCCCATCCAATCTAATATTCTTTCTCATATATCCCCTAACTCTATAATGTATACTGATCTATCATATTCCTTCAAATATTCCCATAATAAACTTATTGGAAATATTATCTTCTAAAAAAATATAATATTTGTTTCCGGTACTTAATATTCAATGCTTCCTATAATTAATTCAATCATATTTTTTTCCATAAATTAAAATCTATTCATTAGAAATAACTTCCCATCTTTTAACAATAATATTATCATAAATTAATAATAAATTTTCAGTTTTTATTTTATCAACTCTTGACCTAACCCTAATCTTCTAACTTAATTTATACCAATTTTGTATAATTATTATTGAAATAATAATAACTATAATATTTATCATAAAATATCCATTTTTTAAATACTTTTTTATATTTACCATACTTAGTGTTCTTATTCTCCGTAACAAATTCTTAAAAAATATTTTAATTAAACCTTACCTTCCTATAATTTTTTCTTCATATCTCTTAATACCTTATCTTTATTCAACTCATTTTGTTTTAATATTTAAGAAATATAATAATACTGTAAATAATGTTCCTATAAGCGACATTGAAAAAAAAATACACATAATGCCAACTTTAATCCATATCCAAATTTTGCATCTAATTTTGTTATTAATGGTAATAATGCATATCCCGCATTTGCTAATGTAAACCATAATCCTAATACTGTTCCTCTTATACTTGAATCTACACACGCTGTAACATAAGTATAAAATGTTGTACAAAACAAATTATAATAAATTCTTGTAAATATTCCCATTACTCCTAATAATATTATTCCAGGTCTTGAATCTAATACTAATACTAATCACTAATAACATGTAATTATTGTCATTCCTAATCCCATAGTTATTAAAAATAAATCTCTTCTAGTATATATATCTATTAACTTACTTAATAATGGTAATCCTAATCCTATACTCTTAGCTATCTACATGTATAGAGCTATTTCCCTAGAAGAAAATCCCAATCCACCTATAAACTATGACTCAATATTCTTTAATGTCATCTAACTTACATCTAGAAATCACATACATATTACTGCTATAAAAAATATTTTTCCTAATTTTAACGCCTTTTTTATAGACTCACAAAATCCTACTTTACTTTTATGATGTGAAGCGTCTCCTGCATATGATATATAAAAATATAATAAACTTAAACTAACAGGTAAAACCAAGAAATCCTATTCATATTATTAACTAAAACATATTATTTGTTTCCGTAAGGCTATATACATAACTATATAAGTCCTGCTGCTGCTAATGATGCTAAATGTGTTGCTGTATGCTAACTACCAGATAATAATGCAAAGTTTGCTCCTTTATAAAACTATCCACTTATTGCATTTAATGGTACTCTAATTAAAGCCTATCCTAAACCATATATTGCTACTCCAAAACTAAATATATTACTCTATCTAGCTCTTAATGATAATAACTATATAATTCCCCCTATACTTATTATTAACTAACACAAGAATAATGATAAATGAACTCCTAACCAATCTGTTATATATCCAGATATTAAACACGGTATTATCGCTGTTATATAAATATATGTCATAATAGTACTTATATTTCCTAATCTATATAATAAATATCAAAATATTAAAAAATTTTTAAATTTAAAAATATACCCCTATTATAATACTCTCAATAAAACTTATTAATAAAAATTATATTTACTATTAGAAATTATATTATATAAAATAATAATAATTATAAAATATTTAAAAGAATATTCATCTTTAATATTAATCCCATCCAATCTAATATTCTTTCTCATATATCCCCCTAACTCTATAATGTATACTGATCTATCATATTCCTTCAAATATTCCCATAATAAACTTATTGGAAATATTATCTTCTAAAAAATATAATATTTGTTTCCGGTACTTAATATTCAATGCTTCCTATAATTAATTCAATCATATTTTTTCCATAAATTAAAATCTATTCATTAGAAATAACTTCCCATCTTTTAACAATAATATTATCATAAATTAATAATAAATTTTCAGTTTTATTTTATCAACTCTTGACCCTAACCCTAATCTTCTAACTTAATTTATACCAATTTTGTATAATTATTATTGAAATAATAATAACTATAATATTTATCATAAAATATCCATTTTTTAAATACTTTTTTATATTTACCATACTTAGTGTTCTTATTCTCCGTAACAAATTCTTAAAAAATATTTTAATTAAACCTTACCTTCCTATAATTTTTTCTTCATATCTCTTAATACCTTATCTTTATTCAACTCATTTGTTTTAATATTTAAGAAATATAATAATACTGTAAATAATGTTCCTATAAGCGACATTGAAAAAAATACACATAATGCCAACTTTAATCCATATCCAAATTTTGCATCTAATTTTGTTATTAATGGTAATAATGCATATCCCGCATTTGCTAATGTAAACCATAATCCTAATACTGTTCCTCTTATACTTGAATCTACACACGCTGTAACATAAGTATAAAATGTTGTACAAAACAAATTATAATAAATTCTTGTAAATATTCCCATTACTCCTAATAATATTATTCCAGGTCTTGAATCTAATACTAATACTAATCACTAATAACATGTAATTATTGTCATTCCTAATCCCATAGTTATTAAAAATAAATCTCTTCTAGTATATATATCTATTAACTTACTTAATAATGGTAATCCTAATCCTATACTCTTAGCTATCTACATGTATAGAGCTATTTCCCTAGAAGAAAATCCCAATCCACCTATAAACTATGACTCAATATTCTTTAATGTCATCTAACTTACATCTAGAAATCACATACATATTACTGCTATAAAAAATATTTTTCCTAATTTTAACGCCTTTTTTATAGACTCACAAAATCCTACTTTACTTTTATGATGTGAAGCGTCTCCTGCATATGATATATAAAAATATAATAAACTTAAACTAACAGGTAAACCAAGAAATCCTATTCATATTATTAACTAAAACATATTATTTGTTCCGTAAGGCTATATACATAACTATATAAGTCCTGCTGCTGCTAATGATGCTAAATGTGTTGCTGTATGCTAACTACCAGATAATAATGCAAAGTTTGCTCCTTTATAAAACTATCCACTTATTGCATTTAATGGTACTCTAATTAAAGCCTATCCTAAACCATATATTGCTACTCCAAAACTAAATATATTACTCTATCTAGCTCTTAATGATAATAACTATATAATTCCCCCTATACTTATTATTAACTAACACAAGAATAATGATAAATGAACTCCTAACCAATCTGTTATATATCCAGATATTAAACACGGTATTATCGCTGTTATATAAATATATGTCATAATAGTACTTATATTTCCCTAATCTTCTACTTTCTTTCCAAATGCTATAGATAATGATGGTAATGCTGTTCTTAATGCATGAAGCATAAATGGATTAATAAACATTAATGTAAACGAGTGTAAAAAAACTATTGATATAACAAATGCACTATATCCCTTATCTTTATTAATTTCCATATGAGTTTTTTCATTTTTATTTTCTTTTTCTTCCATATAAAAATAATAATAATATTTATGAAAATGATAAAAATATTAATTATAAATTATTATCAAAAAATAAATAATTGATAAAAATATTATAAATTTATGAAGTTAACAATATCAGTAATACTGTCTTATATAAGATATTCAAATATTATTATTTGTGTTATATAAAAATGAATAAAGAGGTTGATTTCTCTCTAATAGAAAACTATTATAATATATATAAGGATGATATCATAGAAATAAATAATTAGAATAATAATAGTTTAAATACTGAAACTAAAGAAGAAGAAAAACAAATATCTGTAGAAAAAGATCAAATAGTTAAAGAAAAAAAACAAATATCTGTAAAAAAAGATCAAATAGTTAAAGAAAATATTAAAAATTATATAGAAATATTAAAAGATATAGTAATTAGTCCCTCTATAACTAAAATAATAAAAGATCCTGAAATTAATGAAATATATAAAAATTTAAATTTTTCAAAAAAATTTATTATAAAATGAAATGAATTTGATATGAAAATAATAAATATTTCAAATAATACTAAAAAATTATTAAAATTAAATACAATTAAACAAATTACTTTTCTTAATACAGTTACAATTATTATAAATTATAATAATAAATTAGAAATTTGAACTCTAGATAATAAAAATTTAAATATTAGATATAACATAATACTAAGATCTTCCATATCTTTATTATTTTTCCTATATAAAAATAAAAAACTTTTATTATTTTATAATGAAGACATTATAGATTTTTATACTTTTGATTCTGGTAGATGTGTATTTAATTATAATAAAGTTATTAGAGTCTTTTATCAAAAATTAACAGAAAATGATTCAAATAAAGATTATATTATACATAAAGATACATTATATGTTGTTAAAAATTTAACAGAAATAAATATTTACAGTAATTTTATTCATAATTATGATCATTCTATAAATTTAAATAATGGAAAATTTATTTTTATTAATCATAATATTATAACTATATATGATATATATAAAAATAATACAATTTTTTTATTAGAATTAGATAATAATGTTACTATATTAAATTCATTATATTATTTTCCTATACATGCTATAGTCCTTAATATATTTTTTAATGAAAAATATTATTTATTTTTAATATATATGAAAAAATCCGTAATTCAAAAATTACAATTATATAATATTAGTCACTCTATAATCTATATAATAGACTCTCAATTAATTATTAGCACAAAGTTATTTATAGGAAAATTTAATCCTGACGTTAAAAAATCATATTTTAATTTTTTAGATAAAAAAATTGTAAAAATAGATAAAAATAAAAAATTAATTTTTGATAATCAAAACTTAAATTTAAATTATGTCCTACACTTAATAAATGAAAATTCTAAAAAATTAGATATTATAATAAATAATAATAAATACTATGGCGATCACCATATGCTAGCAGAAACTAAAGAAAGAATAATAACTCATTTATATAATGATATAGAAGATAGTTCTTAATTAATTAATTTTTTATAAAAATCTAATTCATCTCCTTCTAATATATATCCATTAATCTTTCCTTCTTGTCCTGGTCTACTTGTTATTTTACATAAAATTTTATTCTTAGTTTTTAAATCTTCAAATATTCTTGGATCAATTTTTTCTTTTATTTTTTCTAATTTTTCCTTAAAATCATTTCCATCTATTCATATAATTCCTCCCTTAACTAATATATTACTTCTTGTAAATTCATTGTTATTATTATATGCACATGTAATTATTTTACAATATTTTACTATTCCCTATATAGAAAAACTTCCCTTCTCTAATTTCAATGCTCTATATTTTTTATTTCCTCCCATACATCTTATTACTGAAATTTTACTTTTTCCTATTTTAGTATTAGCAGGAAATCTTCCCATTTCATATTTTCTTTTTCTCTTAATTCTTGGAACCTTTTTTCCTGTTTCTAATTTTTTATATCTTCTTGCTCTACTAATTCCCATTTATATTTTTATCAATTAACTTAAAATTAAAATATGAGAGAAATTATTTCATTACATATAGGTCAAGCTGGTGTTCAACTTGGTAATCAATGCTGGGAATTGTTCTGTAAAGAACATTCAATAGATAACGAAGGAATAAAATAGAATTATACAAGAGGTGATTAGTCACATACATTATTTATGGAAACAGGTAATAAGAAATTTGTTCCCCGTGCTATTTATATTGATTTAGAACCTACTGTTATCGATTAGATAAGATATGGTGATACTAAAAAATTATTTCATCCAGAAAATCTTATTTCAGGCTATGAAGATGCTGCTAACAATTTTGCAAGAGGCCATTATACTATAGGTAAAGAAAAACAAGATCAAGTCCTAGATCGTATAAGAATATTAGCAGAGAACTCTAATACTCTTCAAGGTTTCATGGTATTTCATTCAATCGGTGGTGGAACAGGTTCAGGGTTCACTTCTTCCCTATTAGAAAAGTTATCCGTAGACTATGGTAAGAAATCTAAATTCTCATTCACCATATATCCTTCTCCTAGAGTTTCTACAGCTGTAGTTGAACCCTATAATGCAGTACTTTCAATGCATTCACTCATAGAACATACAGATGTATCTATAGTATTAGATAATGAAGCTATATATGATATAAACAAAAATCTATTGAATATAGAAACACCTACATATACAGATTTGAATAGACTAATCGCTCAAGTTATTTCCTCTACAACTGCATCATTGAGATTTGAAGGTCAATTAAATGTAGATATAACAGAATATTAGACTAATTTAGTTCCTTATCCAAGAATCCATTTCATGTCAGCAAGTTATGCCCCATTATTCAATAAAGAAAAAATATTCCATGAACAATTAACTGTAGCTGATCTTACTAATAGCTTATTCAAAGAATAGAATCTAACTGTTAAATGTAATCCTAAATTAGGTAAATATGTAGCATGTTGTTTAATGTACAGAGGTGATGTTTAGCCTAAAGATGTAAATGCTTCAGTAATAAATATTAAAACAAGAAATGATATTCAATTTGTAGACTGATGTCCTACCGGTATTAAAGTAGGAATTAATAATCAAGCACCAGAATATATACCTAATACTAAAATAGCTAAAGTAACAAGAGCTGCATGTATGGTTGCTAATACAACAGCCATAAGAGAAGTCTTTATAAGAATAAGTAGAAAATTCGATATGATGTTCTAGAAAAGAGCTTTTGTTCACTGATATGTAAGTGAAGGAATGGAAGAAGGTGAATTTAATGAAGCAAGAGAAGACTTACAAGCTTTAGAAACAGATTATTTAAATGTTACTAATGAAGAAGAATAATTAAAACACTAATTTTAAAATTTTATAATAAAATGGTTTTATTAGAATTAAGTAATAAATTAATTAAATCAATAAATAATATTAACAATTGTGTTATTTTAGACAATAGTGTTATAAATAAGACATTAAAAGAAATAACAAATGCACTTATATAGAATGATGTATCAATAGAATTAACATTACAATTAAAGAATAATATAAAGAATTCTATAAGAATAGAATAGAAAAATAAAGGAATAAATTTAAGAAAAGTTATATCTAAAGCTATATTAACAGAATTAATTAATTTAGTTACTATTAATGGTGAAAATAAAGATATAATTAATTTAGATAAAGGATAGAATAATATATTTCTATTATTAGGATTATAGGGAGCAGGAAAGACAACTACAGCTAGTAAATTAGCTTATTATTATAAAAGAAAAGGATATAAGACAGCATTAATATGTGCAGATACGTGTAGAGCTGGAGCATTTGATTAGTTAAAATAGAATGCTACTAAATTAAAGATACCATTTTATGGATCTTATAATATAAATTCACCTACATAGATTATTAATAATGGAATTGAAATTTTTAAAAAGGAAAATTATAATATTATTATAATAGATACATCAGGAAGACATAAGGAAGAGAAGCAATTATTTGATGAAATGAGAAATATATATGAAGTAGTAAAGCCTACACATACATTATATGTATTAGATTCATCTATTGGATAGTCAGCATAGGAATAGGCTAAAGCATTTTAGTCATAGGTACCGTTAGGGTCTATAATAATAACTAAAATGGATAGTGGGAATAAGGGAGGAGGAGCATTATCATCAGTATCTAATACTAATACTAGTATATCATTTATAACAACAGGGGAAAAGGAGTTAGACATAGAGCCATTTGATCCACAGTCATTTATTAAGAAGTTATTAGGATAGAGTGATTTGAAGTCTATAATAAATGAGTTATAGAATAATTAGAGTTATATGGATGATATATAGAAATTAACAGAGAATATAGAGAATAAAAACATTACATATAATATGTTATTAGATTATTTAAAGATATTTAACAATATAAATCCATCATAGATATAGAGTATGTTAAATGTAGGGGGAAATAATTCAAATTTAACATAGTTAACGGAAGATTGAAATAAAAATACTAAAATAATTTTAGATTCATTTACTAAGTAGGAGAGAAATTCTGATTGAAGAATATTTAAAGATAATAGTAGAGTCAAGAGAGTAGCAAGAGGATCGGGAAAGAGTATTAGTATGGTATAGTCTGTTGTTGATACATTAAAGAAGTTATAGAAGGCGTTTAAATCTGGTATATTAGATAAGGCAAATGAATTATTTAAGAATAAGGGATTAACGAAGAGACTATTTAATAATAATAATTTTAATATGAATACATTAATGAATTATTTAGCGCCTAATTAGACTAAGTTTAAAAAGAAATAAATATTTTTAAATTTATTTTAAATTTAAATTTATGTTTTTTTAATTTATAACACTAATGAGATTATTAACATATACAAATCTTATTTGTAATAATAAGGAATGTAATTCTACATTACCTATGAAGATAAAATTAGAGAGATTAGAGATTGAGTAGAGGAAGATTGATTAGAATATTATACTTAATATTTATAAGTATTTTAATTATGAGAAGTTAAAGGAGGGATATAGATAGATAAGATAGGATATAGTATTAGATGAGATGTTACCAGATGTATTAACACCAACACATGTTAGTATTATTAGTAAGCTTTATTATGTATTATTTTAGATTAATATAATAGAGGGAGAATTAGTATGTAATAAGTGTGGGAATAGTTTTCCTATAGTTAATTCTATACTTAATTTAAATTAAATATTTTTTATTATATTATTTAAATGTTTATTTAATTTTTTATATCTTTTAGGGATATTATAGAGATAGATTGAGTCATTATTATCATTTATATTTTCAAATTTTAAATTAAAGATATCTAGTTTATTATCAATATATTGGGAGTAGAGGGAGATATTAACATGAATATCGCAAGAGAACTCTACAGTTAGATTTAAATTAAAGAGGGTTTTTTCATTTTTATATTTACAATTTAGGAATGAAATATCTCATATGATAATGGCTATATGGGAGTTAGATTTTATATGGAATACTTTTTTAATTATTCTTTTCATGAAACCATTATTTAAAAAATTTTTATTTCAGGATTCATTTTCTTTTATGGTAGTATATATTTTAAAGGGAAAAAGATTTTCTTTAATGAAAACATCTTTTTGTAGTCTTTGATTATTATTTATCATGATTATGCTTGTAGTAGGATCATTATCTATAGTTTTTATTATATTCTATTGTTTTATGGCTAGATCATGAAAGTATATTATATCTCAGTCATGTAAGGATTTATCTTTATATTGTATACTATTAGGATGAATAAAGGAGTAGACGGGAAAATTAGTAAATTTTGAGAACAATATTTCATTATAGAAATATATAGGGATTTTTTCGTTAGGATTATTAGGAAAATATTTTTTATATAAGTATTCTATATCATAGCAATGGATATCATCATTTTTTTCTAGGGAGTTATAGAAGTATTGGAGTAGAATGTATAGATAATTATCTAATTTTTTTTCTATATTTAATTTTGAGAATATATTATAATAGCTTCGGGAAAAATAGGAGTTATTTCTTTTTAATTCGAAAGTAGTATAGAGATTTTCTAGGAGATTTTCGTAATTATATAGGAGATTATTTAAATTTATTGTATAGAAATTTATAATTTTTATTCCAGTTGAGGGATTATTTATTTCTAATGATTTAATAAATTTTTTTTCAGATATTATATTATTTTTTAAGAATATTTTATTTATTTTATTGTCTTTTATAAGGGATGAGTATAAGTAAATAATTAGTATAAGTATTATTAATATGGATATGGAGATATTATATTTATAATATTTATTTAATTTTTTTAAAGAATAGATCATTATTATATAAAATTTATGTAATTATTATTTTATTGTTTTTATTTTTTATTTGGAAAAATTATTTAATTATTTTCGATATTATTTCAAGTTATGTATCTATTGGGAATATTATAGAAATAGATTTGATCATTTTCTTCTATTTGTTGGAGTTTTATGATTTCATTAATTTTATTCACATTATAATCAACGTATTTACCGTATATGGTTATATGGAGCTATAGATCGCATATGAATTTTTGATCTGAGGTTATGATGATTGAGTCAATAAAATCGCTATCTTTACAGTTTAGGTATACAAAATCTCAGATGGCTATGCCTGTTTGTTCATTATTATAGATTATTTTTTTTAGTATTCTTTTCATGAATCCATTTTTATATAATTTATTTAATCAATTTTTATTGATATCATCTTCGTACATATCAATTTCGCAGATATATTTTAGTTTTGTATCGATAGCTTCTGGTATTAGAAGGGATCTATATATATAAGAATTATTTTTATCGTATCTTTTTACTACTTTCTATTGTTTTAATAGTAGATCATGATAGTATATGAAGTCTCAGCTATTTTTTAATTGGTTTATGTATTGAATATTATTTAGGGATATTTTATTATACTATTCTTTTTTTATGGAGGAGGTGAATAGCATTTCATTAAATATTGGTATAGGAGTTTTTTCATTAGGGTCTGTAAATTTATATTTTTTGAATATATTCATTAGATTGATTATATTAATGCCTTCATGTTTTAGATAGAAAACGAAAGTGGATTGGATATCGAGTAGATAAGCGTTAAGATTTTTATCTATGTCATTAAAATCAACGGAATAAAAAATATCTGCTTCATATTTATTATTATTATTGGGTTGATGTTTTTTTAATTTGAATTCATTATATAATTTTTCGAATATATTATTATGTTTATGTAAAAAATCATTAATTTCTATATAGTATAAATTTAAATTTTCATTATCATTAATTTTAAGGGTTTGGATCAATTCTTTATTTTTTACGATTTCCATATTTAATAAATTCTATATGTTTGATTTTGTATTTTTTGGATTCTGGGGAAGTTTTATTAGGGATTTTTTATTGAAATATTTTATTGAGAATATTGTTATGAGTGTGATTAATAGCATTATTATGAAAACAATGAGTATTTTATTTTTTTGTTCTATTATTTTTTCCATTTAAAATTTAAATTTATGATGATTATTGGATAGAATGATATAAAAATTATTGTCCGAATTATTTAATTATTTTCTATATTATTTCACGATTTATATCTTTCAGGGATATTATAGAAAAAAACATCATTATCTTTTTCAATTTCTTCTATTTTTACGGTATAGCCTGAGTTTTTATTATTATATTTATAATGTTTACCGTATATGATGAAGTGTAACTATATGTCGCATATGAATTTTTTATCAAGGGGATTAAGGAATGATTCATTAAAATTATTTTTTTTACAGTTTAGGTATACAAAATCTATTATGATTATGCCGGCATTTTCATTATTATAGATTATTTTTTTTAGTATTCTTTTCATGAATCCATTTTTATATAATTTATTTGATCAGTTTTTATTAATATCATCTTCGTACATGTTTAATTGGTATATATATTTTCAAAATTTAGAATTAAAGGATTCAGATATTAGTATGGATCTGGATATATATGAATTATTATAATTATATCTTTTTATTACTATCTATTGTTTTATCATTAGATCAAGATAGTATATGAAGTCTCAATCATTTGTATCTATTTGATCGGTATACTATATTTTATTTGCGAATATTTGATTATACTATTTTTTTATGGAGCGAGTTAATAGTATTTCATTAAATATGGGTATAGGGATAGAGTCATTATATTCATATTTTTCAAATAATTCTATAATTTCTATTATAGCGGATCCAAATTCTGGGATTCACATGAAAAAACAAAATCTTCCGGTTAGATATCAATTAAACTATTTATTAATATTGATAATATTAATAATACGAAGATTGAATCTACGTATAATTTTAGATTTATTTCTTTTTATTTTGAATTCATTATATAATTTTATTATTTTATTTTCATGTTTATGTAAAAAATCATCAAGTTTTATATAATATAAATTTAATTTTTTATTGGGTATTGTTTTAATTAATTCTTTCTTTTTTATAATATTCTAATTTAATAATAGATTATATATTATGCAAGGTTCTGGTTCTGTTGATTTTATTAATTGAGAGCATTTTATGAATATTAATGTTATAATGATTGCAATTATTAATAGTAATAATAAAACGCTTAATGTTTTATATTTATTTCTTTTTGTATTTTTCATTTATATTTAATAAATCAGAATTATTTTTGTGTAGAGAGAAAAATAAAATAATTATTATATTTTAATAATTATTATTATTTTCTATTTCATTTCATTTTTTATATCTTTCGGGAATATCAAAAAAATAAATTTCCTTATCAGTATCTTCTTTAATATCCAAAGTATAATTAGAATTATCTTTATCATATTTACTATATATACTAATATGTAACTAAATATCACATATAAATTTTTTATCATTTTTTCTAATTACTAAATCATTATAATCACTGTCTTTACAATTTAAGTATAAAAGATCTAATATTATTATACCTATATATTCATTATTATAAAATATTTTTTCTATTAATCTTCCCATATATCCATCTTTAAATAATTTTTCTTTTCATTCTTTATTGATATCATCTTCTCACATATCAATTGAGCATCTATATCTATACGGAATTTTATTATGTTTAGGTATTAATATACTTGTTAATATATATCTTGATCCATTAACACTATATCTTTTTACTACTTTCTATTTCTTTATTAATAAATCATAAAAATATATAAAATCTCATTCATCTGTCTATCCTATATACTATGTATTATTTAAACCTATCTTATTATACTATTCTTTTGTAGACTAAATAAATAGCATTTCATTAAATATTGGTATAGGAGTTTTTTCATTAGGATTAATATATTTATAATCTTTAAATAAATCCTTAATTTCTTTTATATGATTAATTATAGAATTACCTTTATATATAATTTTATCGAATATTTTATTTAAATATTTATTAAGATTTTCATCTATATTATTAAAATTAATAGGATAAAAAATTTTACATTCTTCTATATTCTACATCTAACTTTTTTTTATTTTAAATTTATTATATAATTCTATTATTTTATCTTTATGTTTATATAGAAAATCACCAACTTCTATATAATATAAATTAAAATTTATAATTCTACTCTTTAATAATAAATTCTTTCTTTTTTATAATAGTCTAACTTAATAATTCATCTATTGTCATTATAATAGGTTCTGGTTTTACTAGAGGATTTTTTCTAAAATAATTTATTGAAATTATCAATGATATAATAATTAAAATTATTAATAACAATAATATAATAATAAATATTATCTTTTTATTATTTCTTTTTGTTGTTATTTTTTTCATAAAAATATAATTTTTTTGTAGTTTATTTCTAATTATATTATAAATAAGAATTATTTAATTATTATTTTCTATTTCATTTCATTTTTTATATCTTTCTGGAATATCAAAAAATAAACTTCATTATATACTTCATTATCTTCTATATCCAAAGTATAATTAAAATTATCTTTATCATATTTACTATATATACTAATATGTATCTAAATATCACATATAAATTTTTTATCATTTTTTCCAATTACTGGATCATTATAATCACTGTCTTTACAATTTAAATATAAAAGATCTAATATTATTATACCTATATATTCATTATTATAAAATATTTTTTCTATTACTCTTCCCATATATCCATCTTTAAATAATTTTTCTTTTCATTCTTTATTGATATCATCTTCTCACATATCAATTGAGCATCTATATCTATACGGATTTTTATTATTTTCAGGTATTAATATACTTGTTAATATATATCTTGGTATATCATTAGAATATCTTTTTACTACTTTCTATTTCTTTATTAATAAATCATAAAAATATATAAAATCTCATTCATCTGTCTATCCTATATACTATATATTATTTGAGCCTATTATATTATACTATTCTTTTGTAGACTAAATAAATAGCATTTCATTAAATATTGGTATAGGAGTTTTTTCATTAGGATCAGTAATATATTCATGGTCTTTTAATAAATCTTTAATTTCTTTTATATAATTGATTGTTGGACAATATTTATCTATAAATTTATTAAATATTTTATTTAAATATTCATTAAGATTCTTATCTATATTATTAAAATTAACAAACTAAAAAATTTTACATTCTTCTATATTCTAAGCTTTACTTCGTTTTATCTTAAATTTACTATATAATTCTATTATTTTATTTTCATGTTTATATAAAAAATCACCAACATCCACATAATATAAAGTAATATTTCATTTTTTATTTATAATAATAAATTCTCTATTTTTTATAATTTTCTAATTTAATAATTCATCTATTGTCATTATAGATTCTGGTTCAATTAATTTTTTTCCTTTAAAATAATTTATTGAAATTATCAATGATATGATAATTAAAATAATTAATATTATTATTATAATAAATATTATCTTTTTATTATTTCTTTTTGTTGTTATTTTTTTCATTAAAAATATAATTTTTTGTAGTTTATTTATATTTCTAATTATATCTAAAATAAGAATTATTTAATTATTATTTTCTATTTCATTTCATTTTCTATATCTTTCTTGAATATCATAAAAAAAGAATTCATTTTTTTCTTTAATATCTTTTATATCCAAAGTATAATTAGAATTATCTTTATCATATTTACTATATATACTAATATGTAACTAAATATCACATATAAATTTTTTATCATTTTTTCCAATATATAAATCATTATAATCACCAACTTTACAATTTAAATATATAAAATCTATTATAATTATACCTACATATTCATTATTATAAAATATTTTTTTTATTATTCTTACCATATATCCATCTTTAAATAATTTTTCTTTTCATTCTTTATTGATATTATCTTCTCACATATCAATTGAGCATCTATATCTATATGGATTTTTATTATTTTCAGGTATTAATATACTTGTTAATATATATCTTGGTATATCATTAGAATATCTTTTTACTACTTTCTATTTCTTTATTAATAAATCATAAAAATATATAAAATCTCATTCATCTGTCTATCCTATATACTATATATTATTTAAACCTATTATATTATACTATTCTTTTGTAGACTAAATAAATAGCATTTCATTAAATATTGGTATAGGAGTTTTTTCATTAGGATCAGTAATATATTTATAATCTTTTAATAAATTTTTAATTTCTTTTATATAATTGATTGTTGGACAATATTTATCTATAACTTTATCAAATATTTCATTTAAATATTTAATAAGATATTCATCTATATTATTAAAATTAATAGGCTAAAAAATTTTACATTTATTTATATTCTAAGCATTACTACGTTTTATTTTAAATTCATTATATAATTTCATTATTTTATCTTTATGTTTATTTAAAAAATCACCAATTTCTGTATAATATAAATTAATGTTTTCATGTTTACTCTTTATAATAAATTCTTTCTTTTTTATAATATTTTGAATTAATAATTCATCTATTATCATTTTAATAGGGACTGGTTCTATTAATTTTTTTCCTTTAAAATAATTTATTGAAATTATCAATGATATGATAATTAAAAATAATTAATAATATAATAATAAATAAATATTATCTTTTTATTATTTCTTTTTGTTGTTATTTTTTTTTTCATAAAAATATGATTTTTTGTAGTTTAATTTATATTTCTAATTATATCTAAAATAAGAATTATTTAATTATTATTTTCTATTTCATTTCATTTTTATATCTTTCTGGAATATCAAAAATAAATTTCATTTTCTTCTTTAATATCTTCTATATCAAAGTATAATTAGAATTATTTTTATCATATTTACTATATATACTAATATGTAACTAAATATCACATATAAATTTTTTTTATCATTTTTTCCAATTACTAAATCATTATAATCACTGTAAATTTAATCTTTACTTTAGCAATCATATTTAATGGTTTGAGGTGATTATTATCACTTTTCCATATATGCAATACTTTATAGTAAATTTATTTGATCATTATCCGGAATCTGTTCTAGAGTCAATGAATGGTAAGAAAATATTATGAGATACACCTATTTAGACTGATAAAGATTATCAGATGAATAGTTTATATCACATAATGTTCCTGATATTGTAGTTCTGATTTAAGAGTAAGAAAACGTTAGGATGAATCATTGAGATTACAGTCTGTAGTGATAGGTATGTTGCCTTAAAGGAAAGAGCTAAAAAAGAGATTTCACTATTCCATTAAAAACTGAGCTAAAAAATTCTACTTGAGGCGTGAACTTTTATTGTTGTTTTTAGTAGCTATAGATATATATATTTCATGTTGTTATAAAAAAGAACTTCAATCATCTGATTTTAAAGGTCATATTTCATTTTTTAGGCAAATAGGTGGTCCATAGAGCAATCCGTGGTACATTAGATATCGTCTATTATCATTTTAAAAGGTGCGTAAAGGCGGCCATTAGAAACATTATTAATTAATTTATCATAATTTATAATTATAAAAAAAATTAATAATATAATAATAAAAATATCTTTTTATTATTTCTTTTTTCATTTTTTTTTCATAAAAATATAATTTTTTGTAGTTTATAATTTTTATGTTTATTTCTAATTATATCTAAAATAAGAATTATTTAATTATTATTTTCTATTTCATTTCATTTTTTATATCTTTCAGGAATATCATAAAAAAAAAATTCATTTTTTCTTCAATATCTTCTATATTTTAAAATTAAAATTATCTTTATCATATTTACTATATATACTAATATGTAACTAAATATCACATATAAATTTTTTATCATTTTTTCCAATTACTGGATCATTATAATCACTGTCTTTACAATTTAAATATATAAAATCTATTATAATTATACCTATATATTCATTATTATAAAATATTTTTCTTATTATTCTTCCCATATATCCATCTTTAAATATTTTTTCTTTTCATTCTTTATTAAGATCATCTTCTCACATATCAATTGAACACCTATATCTATATGGATTTTTATTATTTTCAGGTATTAATATACTTGTTAATATATATCTTGATCCATTAACACTATATCTTTTTACTACTTTCTATTTCTTTATTAATAAATCATAAAAATATATAAAATCTCATTCATCTGTCTATCCTATATACTATATATTATTTGAGCCTATTATATTATACTATTCTTTTGTAGACTAAATAAATAGCATTTCATTAAATATTGGTATAGGAGTTTTTTCATTAGGATCAGTAATATATTTATGATCTTTAAATAAATCTTTAAGTTCTTTTATATTATTAATTATAGAATTATCTTTATCTATAACTTTATCAAATATTTCATTTAAATATTTAATAAGATATTCATCTATATTATTAAAATTAAAACTAAAAAAATTTTACATTCTATTTATATTTTACATTTAACTTTTTTTATTTTAAATTTATTATATAATTCTATTATTTTATTTTCATGTTTATATAAAATCACCAATCTCTATATAATATAAAGTAATTTTTCATTTTTATTCATAATAATAAATTCTCTTTTTTTTATAATAGTCTAACTTAATAATTCATCTATTATCATTTTAATAGGGACTGATTCTATTAATTTTTTTCCTTTAAAATAATTTATTGAAATTATCAATGATATAATAATTGTAATTATTAATAATAATATAATAATAAATAATATCTTTTTATTATTTCTTTTTCTTTTGTTATTTTTTCATAAAAATATAATTTTTTGTAGTTTATAATTTTATGTTTATTTCTAATTATATCTAAAATAAGAATTATTTAATTATTATTTTTTATTTCATTTTTTATATCTTTCTGGAATATTATAAAAATAAATTTCATTATCTTCTATATCCAAAGTATAATTAGAATTATCTTTATCATATTTACTATATATACTAATATGTATCTAAATATTACATATAAATTTTTTTTATCATTTTTTTCAAATTATGGATCATTATAATCACTGTCTTTACAATTTAAATATAAAAAATCTATTATTATTATACCTATATATTCATTATTATAAAATATTTTTTCTATTAATCTTTCCATATATCCATTTTTAAATAATTTTTCTTTTTCATTGTTTATTAAGATCATCGTCTATCAATACATCTATATCTATAGCATTTATATTATTTAATTTTATCTTGTTAATATATATCTTGATCCAAAATATTCTTTTACTACTTTCTATTTCTTTATTAATAAATCATAAAAATATATAAAATCTCATTCATCTGTCTATCCTATATACTATATATTATTTGAGCCTATTATATTATACTATTATTTTTTGTAGACTAAATAAATAGCATTTCATTAAATATTAATATAGGATTTTTTTCATTAGGATCAGTAATATATTTATAATCTTTTTAATAAATTTTTAATTTCTTTTATATAATTGATTGTTGGACAATATTTATCTATAACTTTATCAAATATTTCATTTAAATATTTAATAAGATATTCATCTATATTATTAAAATTAATAGGCTAAAAAATTTTACATTTTATTTATATTCTAACATTACTACGTTTTATTTTAAATTTATTATATAATTCTATTATTTTATTTTTATGTTTATTTAAAAATCACCAATCTCTGCATAATATAAATAATATTTCATTTTTTATTCATAATAATAAATTCTCTATTTTTATAATTTTCTAATTTAATAATTCATCTATTGTCATTATAGATTCTGGTTCAATTAATTTTTTTCCTTTAAAATAATTTATTGAAATTATCAATGATATGATAATTAAAATAATTATTAATATTAATAATATAATAATAAATATTATTTTTTTATTATTTCTTTTTTTGTTGTTATTTTTTCATAAAAAATATAATTTTTTTGTAGTTAATTTATATTTCTAATTATATCTAAAATAAGAATTATTTAATTATTATTTTCTATTTCATTTCATTTTCTATATCTTTCTTGAATATCATAAAAAAAGAATTCATTTTTTTCTTTAATATCTTCTATATCCAAAGTATAATTAGAATTATCTTTATCATATTTACTATATATACTAATATGTAACTAAATATCACATATAAATTTTTTATCATTTTTTCCAATATATAAATCATTATAATCACCAACTTTACAATTTAAATATATAAAATCTATTATAATTATACCTACATATTCATTATTATAAAATATTTTTAATATTATTCTTCTCATATATCCATCTTTAAATAATTTTTCTTTTCATTCTTTATTGATATTATCTTCTCACATATCAATTGTACATCTATATCTATACGGATTTTTAATATTTTCAGGTATTAATATACTTGTTAATATATATCTTGATCCATTAACACTATATCTTTTTACTACTTTCTATTTCTTTATTAATAAATCATAAAAATATATAAAATCTCATTCATCTGTCTATCCTATATACTATATATTATTTAAACCTATTATATTATACTATTCTTTTATAGTCTAAATAAATAGCATTTCATTAAATATTGGTATAGGAGTTTTTTCATTAGGATCAGTAATATATTTATAATCTTTTAATAAATTTTTAATTTCTTTTATATAATTGATTGTTGGACAATATTTATCTATAACTTTATCAAATATTTCATTTAAATATTTAATAAGATATTCATCTATATTATTAAAATTAATAGGATAAAAAATTTTACATTTATTTATATTCTAAGCATTACTACGTTTTATTTTAAATTCATTATATAATTTCATTATTTTATCTTTATGTTTATTTAAAAAATCACCAATTTCTGTATAATATAAATTAATGTTTTCATGTTTACTCTTTATAATAAATTCTTTCTTTTTTATAATATTTTGAATTAATAATTCATCTATTATCATTTTAATAGGGACTGATTCTATTAATTTTTTTCCTTTAAAATAATTTATTGAAATTATCAATGATATAATAATTAAAATAATTAATATTATTATTATTATAAATATTATCTTTTTATTATTTCTTTTTGTTGTTATTTTTTTCATTAAAATATGATTTTTTGTAGTTAATTTATATTTCTAATTATATCTAAAATAAGAATTATTTAATTATTATTTTCTATTTCATTTCATTTTTTATATTTTTCGGGAATATCAAAAAAATAAATTTCATTTCATTTTTTAATATCTTCTATTTTTAAATTATAATTAGAATCTTTTTCATTTTCTTTATAATATTTACTATATATACTAATATGTATCTAAACATCACATATAAATTTTTTATCATTTTTTCCAATTACTGGATCATTATAATCACCATTTTTACAATTTAAATATATAAAATCTATTATAATTATACCTACATATTCATTATTATAAAATATTTTTCATATTACTCTTCTCATATATCCATCTTTAAATAATTTATCTATCCAATGTTTATTAAAATCATCTTCATACATATTAATTATACATCTATATGTAATTTTATCATGTTTAGGTATTAATATATTTGTTGATATATATTTTGTTTTATCATTATTAGAATATTCTTTTACTACTTTCTATTTTTTTATTAATAAATCATAAAAATATATAAAATCCCATTCATTTATCTATCCTATATACTATATATTATTTAAACCTATCTTATTATACTATTCTTTTATAGTCTAAGTAAATAATATTTCATTAAATATAGGGATAGGAATTTTTTCATTAGAATCAGTAATATATTTATAATCTTTTAATAAATTTTTAATTTGTTTTATATTATTAATTATTCAAGAAGAATCATTTGTAACTTTATCAAATATTTCATTTAAATATTCATTAAGATTCTTATCTATATTATTAAAATTAATAGGATAAAAAATTTTACATTCTTCTATATTCTACATCTAACTTTTTTTTATTTTAAATTTATTATATAATTCTATTATTTTATTTTCATGTTTATATAGAAAATCACCAACTTCTATATAATATAAATTAAAATTTATAATTCTACTCTTAATAATAAATTCTTTCTTTTTTATAATATCCTAACTTAATAATTTTTCTATTGCTATTATAGGTTCTGGTTTTACTAGAGGATTTTTTCTAAAATAATTTATTGAAATTATCAATGATATAATAATTAAAATTATTATTAATAATATAATAATAAATATCTTTTTATTATTTCTTTTTGTTGTTATTTTTTTCATAAAAATATAATTTTTTTGTAGTTTATTTCTAATTATATCTAAAATAAGAATTATTTAATTATTATTTTCTATTTCATTTCATTTTCTATATCTTTCTGGAATATCATAAAAAAAGAATTCATTTTTTTCTTTAATATCTTCTATATCCAAAGTATAATTAGAATTATCTTTATCATATTTACTATATATACTAATATGTATCTAAACATCACATATAAATTTTTTATCATTTTTTCCAATTACTGGATCATTATAATAACCATCTTTACAATTTAAATATAAAAGATCTAATATTATTATACCTATATATTCATTATTATAAAATATTTTTCTTATTACTCTTCCCATATATCCATCTTTAAATAATTTTTCTTTTCATTGTTTATTAAGATCATCTTCTCACATATCAATTGTACATCTATATCTATATCTATACGGAATTTTATTATGTTTAGGTATTAATATACTTGTTAATATATATCTTGGTATATCATTAGAATATCTTTTTACTACTTTCTATTTCTTTATTAATAAATCATAAAAATATATAAAATCTCATTCATCTGTCTATCCTATATACTATATATTATTTGAGCCTATTATATTATACTATTCTTTTGTAGACTAAATAAATAGCATTTCATTAAATATTAATATAGGAATTTTTTCATTAGGATCAGTAATATATTTATAATCTTTTAATAAATCTTTAATTTCTTTTATATAATTGATTGTTGGACAATATTTATCTATAACTTTATTAAATATTTCATTTAAATATTTAATAAGATATTCATCTATATTATTAAAATCAGCAAACTAAAAAATTTTACATTCTTCTATATTCTACATCTAACTTTTTTTTATTTTAAATTTATTATATAATTCTATTATTTTATTTTCATGTTTATGTAAAAAATCACCAATCTCTGCATAATATAAATCATTTTTTTCAATTCTACTCATAATAATAAATTCTCTATTTTTTATAATTTTCTAACTTAATAATTCATCTATTGTCATTATAGATTCTGGTTCAATTAATTTTTTTCCTTTAAAATAATTTATTGAAATTATCAATGATATAATAATTAAAATAATTAATATTATTATTATTATAAATATTATCTTTTTATTATTTCTTTTTGTTGTTATTTTTTTCATTAAAATATGATTTTTTGTAGTTAATTTATATTTCTAATTATATCTAAAATAAGAATTATTTAATTATTATTTTCTATTATATTTCATTTTCTATATCTTTCTGGAATATCATAAAAATAAATTTCATTAAATTTTTTAATATCTTCTATATCTAAAGTATAATTAGAATTATCTTTATAATATTTACCATATATTATAAAATGTATCTAAACATTACATATAAATTTTTTATCATTTTTTCAAATATATGAATTATTATAATTACCAACTTTACAATTTAAATATAAAAGATCTAATATTATTATAATTACATATTCATTATTATAAAATATTTTTTTCTATTAATCTTTCCATATATCCATTTTTAAATAATTTCTCTTTTCATTGTTTATTAAGATCGTCTTCATACATATTAATTGAGCATATATATGTAATTTTATCATTATTAAAATATTCTTTTACTACTTTCTATTTCTTTATTAATAAATCATAAAAATATATAAAATCTCATTCATCTGTCTATCCTATATACTATATATTATTTGAGCCTATTATATTATACTATTCTTTTGTAGTCTAAGTAAATAATATTTCATTAAATATTAATATAGGAATTTTTTCATTAGGATCAGTAATATATTTATAATCTTTTAATAAATTTTTAATTTCTTTTATATAATTGATTGTTGGACAATATTTATCTATAACTTTATCAAATATTTCATTTAAATATTTAATAAGATATTCATCTATATTATTAAAATTAATAGGATAAAAAATTTTACATTCTTCTATATTCTACATCTAACTTTTTTTTATTTTAAATTTATTATATAATTCTATTATTTTATTTTCATGTTTATGTAAAAAATCACCAATCTCTGCATAATATAAAGTAATATTTTCACTTTTACTTTTAATAATAAATTCTCTTTTTTTATAATATCTTGAATTAATAATTCATTTATTAACATTTTAATAGGGGTTGGTTTTACTAGAGGATTTTTTCTAAAATAATTTATTGTAATTATTATTGATATGATAATTACAATTATTGTTAATAATATAATAATAAATATCTTTTTATTATTTCTTTTTTTGTTTTTTCATTAAAATATAATTTTTTGTAGTTTATTTCTAATTATATCTAAAATAAGAATTATTTATTTATTATTTTCTATTTCATTTCATTTTTTATATCTTTCAGGAATATCATAAAAATAAAATTCATTATCTTTGTTAATATCATTTATTATTATATCAAAATTTAAATAATTTTTGCCATATTTACCGTATATTATAATATGTATCTAAACATCACATATAAATTTTTCATTTATTCCAATTATTCAATTATTATTATAATAACTATTTTCACAATTTAAATATATAAAATCTATTATAATTATACCTATTAGATTTTCTTCTTTATTACTTATTTTTTTTATTATCCTTCGCATATATCCATCATTATATAATTTTTTTATTCATTTTTTATCAATGTTATCTTTAGATATATCAATAAAACATCTATATCTACAATTAGTTTCATTAATTTTAGGCATTAATATAGCTATTCAATGATATCTCTATAAATCATTAGTATATTTTTTTACTACTTTCTATTGTTTTATTAACAAATCATAATAATATATAAAATCTCAATCATCTATCTATCCTATATACTATATATTATTTAAGCCTATTGTATTATACCTTTCTTTTGTAGACTAAATAAATAGCATTTCATTAAATATTGGTATAGGAGTTTTTTCATTAGAATTAATAAATGTATAATCTTCAAATAAATTTCTAATGTCTTTTATAAGATCAACATTTTGACAATATTTATTTTTAATTTTATTAAATATTTTATTTAAATATTTATTAAGATATTTATTAATATTATTAAAATTAATAGGCTAAAAAATTTCATATTTATTTATATTCTATACTTTATTTCTTTTTTTCTTAAATTCATTATATAATTCTATTATTTTATTTTCATGTTTAAGTAAAAAATCTCCAATTTTTATATAATATAAATCATGACTTGAAATTACAATATTTTTAATAAATTCTTTATTTTTTATAATATCCTAACTTAATAATTCTTCTATTATTGTTGTTGATTTATTTTCTTTTAAATATTTTATTAAAATTATTGTTATAATAATTATAATTATTATTAATATAAAAATAAATATCATTTTATTTTTCTTATTATTTGTTGTTGCTGTTTTTTTCATTTAAATATTAAAATATAATTTTTATGTTTATTATATAATTTTTATGTTTATTATATAATTATATAAAATAAGAATTATTTAATTATTATTTTCTATTTTATTTCATTTTTATATCTTTTAAGAATATCAAAAAAATAAACTTCATTATCTTCTTTAATATCTTCTATATCTAAAGTATAATTAAAATTATCTTTATCATATTTACTATATATAGTAATATGTAATTAAATATCACATATAAGTTTTTTATCATTTATTCCAATTAATAAATCATTATAATCACTGTCTTTACAATTTAAATATAAAAAATCAAATATTATTATACCTACATATTCATTATTATAAAATATTTTTCTTATTACTCTTTTCATATATCCATCTTTAAATAATTTTTCTTTTTATTGTTTATTAAGATCATCTTCTCACATATCAATTGTACATTTTTGTTTATAAGATAAAGTTTCATTATTTTCAGGTACTAATACAGCTGTTCATATATATATTTTTTAATATTATTTATAGAATATTTTTTACTACTTTCTATTCCTTTACTAAATCATAATAATATATAAAATTTCATTCATCTGTCTAACATATATACTATTTAATATTTACATCTATTATATTATACTATTTTTCCATATTAAACGAAGTAAATAACATTTCATTAAATATTAATATAGGATTTTTTTTCATCAGAATTAATAAATTTATAATTTTCAATTAAATTCCTAATTTCTTGTATATTATTATTTGATAAATCGTATTGACTTATAAGTTTATAAAATATTTTATTTAAATACTTATTAAAATACTCATTTACATTATTAAAATTAATATTCTATAAAAATTCACAATCATTTATATTAGAAGCATTATTTATTTTTTTCTTAAATTCATTATATAATTTTATTATTTTATTTTCATGTTTATGCAAAAATTATCAGTCTCTACATAATATAAATTTAATTTTCAAGTTTTACAATTAATAATAAATTCTTTATTTTTTATAAATTCCTAACTTAATAATTCTTTTATTGTCATTTTAACATATTCTAATTCTGTTGATTTCTCTCCTCTAAAATAATTTATTGATATTATTATTGATATGATAATTAAAATTATTAATATAATAATATTAAATATTATCTTTTTATCACTTTCTTTTTTTTTATTTTTTTATTTAAATTTAATTTTTATGTTTATATATTTGTTTTATGTTAATTTCTAATTAATTTTAAATAAAATTAAATAATAATTAATTAGTTATTATTTTTTAGTTTATTCCATATTAAATATCTTATTGGAATATCATAAAAATAAACTTCATTATCTTCTTCAATATTATTTAATTTAATATCTAAATCTAAATAATCTTTATTATATTTAATATCTTTTCCATATATACTAATATGTATCTAAATATCACATATAAATTTTTTATCATTTATTTTAATTTCTGGATCATCATAATCTCCATCTTTACATTTTAAATATACAAAATCCATTATAATTATACCTATTATATCCTCTTTATTATAAATTATTTTTTTTACTATTTTTTTCATATATCCATCTTTATATATTCTATCTGTTCATTCTTTATTAATATAGTCTTCATACATATTAGTTGAACATTTAAATCTATAATATTTAATTTTATTATTTTCAGGTATTAAAATATCTGTTGATAAATATTCATTTGTATCATTATGATATTTTTTTACTACTTTCTATTGTTTTACTAATAAATCATAATAATATACAAAATCTCATTCATCTGTCTAATCTATATACTATATATTATTTTTACCTATTATATTATACTATTTTGTTGTAGACTAAGTAAATAGCATTTCATTAAATATTGGTATAGGTGTTTTTTCATTAGGATTAATATATTTATAATCATTAAATAAATCATTAATTTCTATCGTACTATTAATTATTAAACAAGTATCATTTATAAATTTATCGAGTATAATATCTAAATATTTATTAAATTGCTTATCTATATTATTAAAATTAATATTCTATAAAAATTCACATTTATATATATTTTGAATATCACGTTGTTTTATTTCAAATTCATTATATAATTCTATTATTTTATCTTTATGTTTATTTAAAAAATTATTAATCTATATATAATATAAATTAAGATTTTTAATTTCATTCTTAATAATAAATTCTCTATTTTTAATAATTTTCTAATTCAATAATTCTTTTATTGTCATTTTAATATATTCTGATTCTATTAATTTTTTTCCTATAAAATAATTTATTGAAACTATTATTGATATAATAATTATAATTATTATTAATAACAATAATATAATAAATAATATTTTTTTATTATTTCTTTTTGTTGTTATTTTTTTCATTTAAATATTAAAATATGATTTTTTTGTAGTTTATATATTTTTTATGTTTATTTTTAATTATATTAAAATAAGAATTATTTAATTATTATTTTCTATTTCATTTCATTTTTTTATATCTTTCTGGAATATCATAAAAATAAATTTCATTATCATATTCAAGATTTTCTATATATAAAATAAAATCAAATTTCTTATTATCGTATTTACCATATATTGTAATATGTATCTAAACATCACATATAAATTTTTTATTATTTATTTCAATATCAAAAATAGTATATTGATCATCCTTACAATTTAAATATACAAAATCAAATATCATTATACCTACATATTCATCTTTTAAAAATATTCTTTTTATTCTTCTTCTCATATATCCATCCTTATATAATTTTTCTTTTCAGTTTTCATTGATATGATCATATTCATACATATTAATTAAACATATATGTTTATAATATGTATTTTCTTCATCAACAGGTATTAATATACCTGTTGATAAATATTCTTTTTTATCATCTTTAGAATATATTTTTATAACTTTCTATTCCTTTACTAACAAATCATAATAATATATAAAATCTCATTCATTTGACTAACCTATATACTATATATTATTTAAACCTATCTTATTATACTATTCTTCTATATTAATAAATGAAGTAAATAACATCTCATTAAATATTAATATAGGATCTTTTTCATCAGATTTAATAAATTTATAATTTTCAAATAAATCCTTAATTTCAACTATAGTATTAATATTTATTGATAAATACTGTTGATTTTTAAAAGTAATATATATTTCATTTAAATATTTATTAAAATGCTCAACTATATTACTAAAATTAATATTCAAAAAAAATCCATATTCTTCTATATTCTACGCCTAACTTCTTTTTATCTTAAACTCATTATATAATTCTATTATTTTATTTTCATGTTTATGTAAAAAATCTCCAATCTATATATAATATAAAAGTATATTTCAATTATTATAATTAATAATAAATTCTTTATATTTTATAATTTCCTACTCCAATAATTCCTCCATTCTTTTCACCCTAATAATTTCTAATTTTTTTAATCCTTTCTCCTTAAAATATTTTATTCCAATTATTAATAATATAATAATTATAATTATTAATAATATAATAAATATTATATTTGTTTTATTAATGTTTTCTTTTTGCATTCTAATATTATTAAATATATTTTATGTAATTTTTGTGTTAATAATTATTATATTTTAAATAATTTTTATTTTTATTATAAAATATAATAATTATTAAAAAATATAATAATTATTATTTTATAATTTATTCCATATGATATTATCTTTATACTACCATAATTTCTACTCATCATAATTCACAACTAAACTCTTTAATTCTTTCTAATCTACTCTAATATTATCACTAATTAATATAAATAAATTTAAATACAATAAAACTAAAAAATATAATTAATTAATTTCCATAGTACTTATCTCACTTATTCTCTTCTCAAGAACAGTATATATATCAGAATCTACCTATAAATATATATTTTTTAATACATAATACTACTCCATTATTCATAATATCATTAATATTAATACTATAATTAATAATACTATTAAAAATGTATAACTAATCTTACTTAATATCTTGTAATGACAATAATTTTCATTTTTTATAGGTATTTCTAATCACTTATCACAACCTAATGCACTCTCTATACCCAATGATAAATTAGATCTCTTCCATCAATAATTTATCTTATTAAACATCTAATAAGATATAATCTTCTCTATATACTACTTAGGTAATAATAATAATGTTATCTATACTAATATATACAAATATAAAAATATAATTGTCAAATTTATTAATAAAAGAAATGAAAAATTTTTTAATTTTAATATTAATAAATTGATCATTGATGTAATGAATATTGTAATAAATATTATTATTATTATTATATTGTAATTCATTTTAATCTAAAATAAATGCTATATTTTTCCTCTTGTTATATATAAACATATAATAATTATTCCAATCAATGAAAGAATACTCTTGATCATATTAAATTTATACAAAGACATTTTATGTTTATTAGTGTTAAAATATTAGCATGGAAAATGAATCAGATGGAAATTATTCTGATGTAGATATACAAACTGATGATGAAAATTATAAAAAAATAATTATAAAAGAAAATACTAATCAAATTATTCCTAATAATAATAAATTTGATATAAAAGATCTAATCTTCACCTATTATTATCTTCCTTATACTCTTTCCGCTTGAGGTTAGTTTATACTAAATTCTTTTTATATCTTCTGTGTATTATACATAATAATAAAAATACATAATGGTATTTCATCTGACATAAACATAAAATTAGATCAAATCTATAAAGAAAATAATAAAGGAAAAGAATTTTGTCTTAAAGAATATGAAAAAAATAATTGTAATAATAATACAGATAATATTCCCGCTATGAAAAATCTTTGCCAAAATTGAAAATATTGCATGGAAAATGATCCCCATAATAATATAAGTAAAGGAAAATTATCCGCTACTGCCCTAGGAGAAATATTAAACTCATTCTTTGAACCCATAAGCTATAAATCATTAATATTTATAACTCTAATTATTCTCTTAATAGTCTTTACCACTAACTCAATCTTAAATTAGTCTCAAAAAAATTTTAATGAAAATCTTATACCCTTACTTAAAAGAAAAAAATTAATTAATAAATTTTAATTTATGGTATATACTTCTTCTTAGTATTAGGAAATAAAGAATAACCATATTTCTACATATGCTCATATTGATTCTTCATTGCAAGAAATATCATTAAAACAATATAAAATACTAATATAGGAGGATAAATTGGAAAATCTAAAAATTCAAAATATGTACATAAAAATGCTATTAAACATGATATTATTGCATACTTTCAATACTAAAACTCAGTTATAGTCTTTAAATATGGTTTAAATTCCTATGTATCTAATGTAGGTAATCCAATTGATCCATCATCTTTCTCTGTTAATACCGGTGTTACAAATTCTATTGTTAATTTTATTAAATGTACTATAAGAAAATATGCTATTACTAAAAATTTATTTAATAATAATATTCTAATAAAAAATATTAAAAAAATAATACTAAAAAATGTTCATCTACTTATTATTAATGTTGAAATTGAATCCATAATTTTATTGTAATTTTTTACTATATCATTTTCTAAATTAGTCTATCCTTCAACAGTATTATTTAATATAGAAATATCATCCAATATTTTTGTCATTTGTGTTTAATCAAATTAATAAAATACATATAATAAAAATTATCATAATAAACTCTTCAATATATAAAAATATACTTTTTATATTATTCCAATTAACAATCCAATCGTAAAATATATTTACACAATATATATATATTAAATAGACTTACCAGGACCCGAACCTGGGACCTTCACCTTATTAGAGTGACGCTCTAACCTACTGAGCTACAAGTCTTATCTATCATAATATAATTCTAAAATATAAAATAAAAAATAAAAATTAAAATTCTATTTTATTAAACATATAACTATATTTGTTAAACATCGCACTTACTTTAGGATTTTCTACAATATTTTCTTCACTTACATTGCTTTTTCTTTCATTAATAAGATTAAGTCTTAATTTTTGTAAATCAAAATTTCAATCAAAACACTACTTTGCACTTCTTGTTGATTTTCTCAAAATATTTAAAACACTTTCATTAATATATATAAAAAAATGTTCTAAAACATCTAAAATTTTATTTTCAGACTACTTTATTTTTCCTATAATATAAGATGTATTCTCAATATTATCTGTCAAATTAACTAATATAGGATCAATATAACTATCAGATGTTATAAATTTAAAATGTAAATTTGACTTCTCATAATAATATGTTTTAAATTCTATATTCTACTAAAATAATCCTGTCTTTATATTAATAACATAATTAGATGTTCAATATCCTGTCTTATATACACATTCATCTCTTAATTCTGTACTAAATATTATATTTAGATTTTTATTTTCATAATGAATTAATGAACAAAAATCAGTTCTTTTATTTACTGTATTTTTACAATAATTATAAAATTTCTCATTTAAATTTACTAAAAAATCGTGATAAGTCATCTTAACATGTACATTGGATATATCTTCTATTTTATTATCCTTTATTTTATATATAATTTTATTTAATTGATCTATATACATATCTTCCTTGAACTTATTAATATTTGATACTATATATTTATTGTTATTATTATCTTCTAAATATGAAATTTTATTTATAATTTTCTAAGTAATATATTTATTTATTACACTATAATCTACATTTCCATTATCAATTATTTTTTTAACTGATTCTATAACTTTATATTCCATTTTTACTCCACATATATCTATCATAGATTTAATAATATCTTCTATCATTTGTGTTAAATTTAAATTAATTAATTAAATATTTTTTATTTATCGATGTAATATATCTTACATTTCTTATTATATCTCTATAATTAATTTCTTCTTTTAAATCTAATGCATAAACTGAAGATTTTGTATTTAAATATATTAAATATTTAGTTCCATACTGGTAATTTTTCATAATTTTTTATTTTTAGAAAATTAAAAAATTAATTAAATATTTTTTTATTTTTATCACTTACTTAAAATTAAAAAAATAATTGTTAGAAAAATATATGTTAGAAATAAAGGATAGACTTGTGTTCGATGAAGATAATAGATGTATGTAATACGAATTACAAATACAAATGAGAATTACATGTTTCCCTATCATTTATTATCTTCTTTAAAAATGAATATTCTTTCTTTAAATAAAAAATTATGAATTTATGAAAAAATGAATTTTTTTTATTTTTTTATTTTTTTACTTATTATGATAAAATCTTTTAATATTATTTTAATATTATTATTAATAGTGAACAAATTCTATATAAACTAAGTAATATCATTTTCTAATACATTAGGAAATTTTTTAATAAGAAAATCATTGAGTCAATTTAATATTTTATGTTTATTTAAATTTTCATCTATAATATTTATTAATTTAGTTAATAGTAAGCATTGTGTATCAATAGCATCGTAATGATAAGAATCAAGAATTATTTTCATTAAGTTTTCTAGAATTAAAATTATGAATTCATCAATATTTTCATTAAATTTATCTAATAGTATTATTAAACATTGTATGGCTTCATTAGAAATATTTATATCTATAGAATCTAATAAATTTATTATTATATTTAAAATAATCTATATCTAATTATTATCTAGTAGCTAAATGCAGTTTATACATATAATTTGAATTAGTTTCAATAGTTGAATATAGTTTTTGTTCAAGTTCTCATTTATATTAGTAGTTGGTATTATTAATACTTTTATTATCTAAGTTAGTTCTTGTTTATCAATAGATTTTATATTTTTTATTACAGAATGAAAAAGAGTTAATAAAATGATACTGTTATTATTCAATAAAGAAAATATTTGAATTTTTATTCTGTTTCATATATCTATATTACGATTAAATATATTATTAATACATATATCTAATAATGAAATTATTAAGTTTAATATATGCTATATTGTTTTATTATTTATATTATATAATTCCAAATAAATTTTTATAAGATGATCAAATATTTTACCTATCTATGTTAAATATGAATATTTTATAATAGAAGCAACTTTTATATTAATAATAAGAAAATTTTCTAATTTTTTATCATATGAATTATTACTTATAATAGTACAAAATATTTGATTTTCTTCAGCTAATAAATTATTAATAAGAAATTGCTATTTATTAATATCCTATTCTAAACATATTATATAACACATACCTTCATAATAATTTAGTTTATCATTAATTTCCAATTTATCAATGATTAATTCTTTTCTTTCTAATAATAAATCAACAAATTTATATTTTTTATAATCGGAATTTTTTATATTAAAACAATAATCTATTTGAGTAGTATTATTATTCAATAATAAATGTTTGGAATTTTTACATAATATAAGAAATGTTTCAGAACTCATTTCTTTAATACCTTCATATTCTTCATGCATAAATTCAATTAATTTATATATAACTGTCTATAGGAAATTTCAATGATTTTTTAAAAATCTCTAATGATTTCTTATTATATACATAATATTAGTAGCAATTATAGCTTTATCCTATTTACTATTAGAATCTTCACAATATTCTAATAAAATTTTAATAATATCTATAAGAAATTCATCTTCTGTTTCAACATCATATACCATAGAAATAGAACCTATACTTCAACATAATGGATTTAATATTTTATGCTAATGATTTTTAAAATCTGTAAAATTTCAAATTTCATTTTTAATATATCAACTAGATTTTTCAGAATCTAACATAATAATATTTTTTAATAAAGTTTTCATCTATATATTTAATTGAATAGTATCAGTATCTTTTATTTTCTCTTTAATAAAATTACCATAATCATCTTCAACCAAAATAACTTCTTCAGGTTTTACCATTTTTCTTAGTATTAGTTTTAACATATTCTAAAATATATTTTTATCAATTGAACCCTTACATTCCAACTAATATTTAGTATATTTTAATCAAAATTCTATACAAATACAAAATATTTCTCTATCAGGAAAATCAGAAATTTTTAAAATTAAATTTAAAATTTCTAAATTATAATATGGATTGTTTTTAGTAAATTCTGATATCAATAAAGAAATATTACGAAAATACTATTTTCCATTAATATCTAAACATTGAAAATCAATTTCAATATTTTCTAATTCTTGATACATAGTACTTATAATTTTAAAAAATAATTCTTTATTAGGATAAATATTAAATATTTCTATAAAACATAATAAACAATCATTTCTTAAATTCTAATTATTATAAAAATAATAATAAATAATATCGCAAATCTATGTTTCTAATATATATCCACTTGGAATTCAAGTTAAATACTATCTTAACGCTATAAGAATATCTTTTATTAAAATAGAATTATTCTACTATAGTAATAATAAGAAAAATGGAAATATTATTTTAAATTCTTCATTTAATTTTACTTTATATTTATCTAATAAAGAGCTTTCAATATCTCCCTTATTTTCAAATATTTCTTCAGATAATAATGTTAAAATTCTAATAACATTAAGACAAATATCTATATTCTAACTTGTTGATGATATTAAATGCTAAATAAAATCGGATCAATTTTCTAATCATTCTTGTTTTATTATTTCTATTATTATCAAATTAATTTTATTTAATAATAAAAGTTCATTTGTTGTATTAGATATTTTTATCATATACTAAATTATAAAATTTTTAATTGTATCTTTCTATGTTTTATCTATAACTAATCATTTAATCTTAATAGTTTTAGTTAAATTTAAACAACATAATATTTTACTGTTTATATTATTAGAATATAATAAAATTTTATCTGTATATAATCAAGATTTCTCATTTTCCTAAAATTCTATTAATTCTTTCTATACAAATTCATTATTTGGATTAGTATAAAGCATATTAACCATTTCATCATATTTTTCTATTGAAAAATTTTCTAATAAACTTTTCTTCATTTAACACTAAGTTAATTTTAAATTAATTTTTAATTTATATAAAAATTATATAAAAAAAATACAAAAATTAAAAATTAATTTAACTTAACAACATAAATAATTAGTCTCTTCATCTTCTATATTTATCTTTATTTCATCTACTTCTTCAGTAAAATTTTTATTATTCATTAAATCCTCTGCTAATTTATTAAATGCTTCTTGAATATTTTTATTATCTTTAGCTGATGTTTCTATATAATATAGATTATATTGCTATATAAAATTTAAAATTTCTTTTTCATCTACTTTTCTATCATCTTTATCACATTTATTTCCAATAATTATAATATTAGAATTAGAATTTCCATTTTCTCTAATATCTTTTAATCATTTATTTAATGACTAAAATGACTCTTTATTAGTCAAATCAAAGACTATTATAATACCATGAGCTCCATTATAATAGGCAGAAGTTATTGAATGATAAATTTCTTGTCCAGCTGTATCTCATATCTGTAATTTTAATGTCTTATCTTGAATATTTATTATTTTATATCTAAAATCAACACCTATTGTTGTACTTATATCACTTTTAAATATATCATCAGCAAATCTTATTAAAATACTTGATTTACCAACACCAGCTTCCCCTATCACTACAATTTTAAATATATGATCAAATTCTTTTATCATAAAACTCTTTGTGTTAGACAACTCTATGATAGAATATATAAAACTTAAAATATTAGCCTTAAATTGAATTTATCCTTTTTACAAATATTTTACATTATCCATTTTTCTAGCAATAATTACAACAATATCAGTCCATTTTATGGACCCTTCATATTATTATAAAAGGTTATTGGGTATATCTGAGTTTCAGATATTTTCAGGTACGGAAACATTATGATTTGAAAAAGCAATAAAAATTAATTTAAACTTTGATTTTAAAAAATATCCAAAACAATATGAATTTTTCAAGAATTATGATAACACAAATGTCAGTGTTTTTTTAGAAAAAAACGATTAGTATTATTACACTTGCGAAAAGTATTATATAATAGATTATGATACCAATCCACCAGCTATATATAGTGACACATATCAATATTTCAATATTAATGTATTAAGAGATGTAGAAGTATCAAATAATTTTTGTTATTTTAGAAACAATTGTATGTCTATAGGAAAACTTAGACTTTATTGTCATATTTTAGGAACATTTTATATCCATAAATTATTAATTGAAAGTTTAAATATAGATACAAAATATGAATATAATAACTTAGATATTAAATATTTAAATGATAATTTAAAATATACGCCACAAGAATTATCATGAAATAAATTAGGTATTTTCTTTTATATTGCAACTATATCTTTTTATTGTCTTATATTATCAAAAATTTAGTATATAGATATTTATATATTAAAAATTTTAAAAATAGATAATAAGTTATTTATTATATTTTGTTTTATTATAAAATTAATTATATCAATAATATTAGCTATATTTTATACGGTAATAAGAAATAGATATAATAAGAATGAAAATATGATAATTATCTTTATAATATTTTCTACATTAAATTTTATTTTATTTAATATATGAAATATTTATTATTATTTAAATAATAAGAAATCAATAATTTTATTTATTATAGAAATTTTACATCTTTCATATATATTATTTTCATTTGATATAGATAAAAGTTGAATTTATTAGATTGATTATTATTACATTATTATACATATTATACATAGTATTAATACGATAAACTTATCTAATTTATATTAGTAGAAGGACTCTTTAGGTTTTAAACATTTATTTATTACTATAGATTAGAAGAATATAATTTTTTCAATAATAATCTTATTTTTTTATCTTATTTTATTAAATCTTTATAATCTTTATGAATATAAGTAGAAATAGAAAAAAAGTTTAATAAAAGATAAGAATATTTTATCATTTAAAAATATTATAACAAATAGCAATATAAAGCTTTCATTTAATATAGATAGGAACAAAATAAATATTTATCAGGGTGAAAATTTAATAGATATTATATTAGAAAAGGAAAAAATAAAAAAAGGAAGAGTAATAAACAATAGTGAAAATATTTTCATTATAAATAATAAATTTCCGTTCATTTTTAATAAGAGTATAGGTTATCATATAAATATATTTAATTATATTTATCATAAAAATATATCATCATATTATGATGACAAAATAATATATCAATTAACAGAAAAAGAAAGAATAGAGTTAGCGGTATATTTAATTTATAATATAGCAACAGAAAATGATATTGTAATATTAGATTCAGTATATATTTAGGAGATAAAAAATAAAATCAATACAAATATAACAACATTAATACAAACTAATTCTATAGAAACATATATAGATATAGGTGAAAAAATAATTTTTTGATAATAAAGCAATGTATAAGCATGAATATATTAACATGCGAAAATATAAAGTAGTTTCTTCTTCTATAGATAATTAGATTCATAATATAGAAAACTATTATATTATCAAAAAATAGAATCAAAAAATATATTCATATAATAGAAGATTCTCAGATTAATTATAAAAGTATTTATATTTATAATAAATATTATAATTGATTTTCTTATATTTTATATATTTTAAATTAAAATTGTCTTTATTTATTAATGCAAAAAATGTTTTTTTTATTTTTTTTTATTAAATTTATAATTTTTATGAATATAAGTAGAAATAGAAAAAAAGTTTAATAAAAAGATAAGAATATTTTATCATTTAAAAATATTATAACAAATAGCAATATAAAGCTTTCATTTAATATAGATAGGAACAAAATAAATATTTATCAGGGTGAAAATTTAATAGATATTATATTAGAAAAGGAAAAAATAAAAAAAGGAAGAGTAATAAACAATAGTGAAAATATTTTCATTATAAATAATAAATTTCCGTTCATTTTTAATAAGAGTATAGGTTATCATATAAATATATTTAATTATATTTATCATAAAAATATATCATCATATTATGATGACAAAATAATATATCAATTAACAGAAAAAGAAAGAATAGAGTTAGCGGTATATTTAATTTATAATATAGCAACAGAAAATGATATTGTAATATTAGATTCAGTATATATTTAGGAGATAAAAAATAAAATCAATACAAATATAACAACATTAATACAAACTAATTCTATAGAAACATATATAGATATAGGTGAAAAAATAATTTTTGATAATAAAGCAATGTATAAGCATGAATATATTAACATGCGAAAATATAAAGTAGTTTCTTCTATAGATAATTAGATTCATAATATAGAAAACTATTATATTATCAAAAAATAGAATCCAAAATATATTCATATAATAGAAGATTCTCAGATTAATTATAAAAGTATTTATATTTATAATAAATATTATAATTGATTTTCTTATATTTTTATATATTTTAAATTAAAATTGTCTTTATTTATTAATGCAAAAATGTTTATTTTATTTTTTTTATTAAATTTATATATTTTTAGGTCATTAATATAGAAAGATCAATTTTATAATTCATATATAGAAAAAATATCAGTAGAAGATGCTAGAAAATATTTTAATCAAATAATAACTATAAAAAATGCAAATATTTGCGTTAAAAATAGTCAAATAATAAAATTAATAAAAAAAGATAATTATATAACAGAAAATAATTGCGACATAATTTTAAATGAAACAAGTGATAAACTTGAAATAAAATCAAATATAAATAATCTTAGTAATGTTATCTATATTATTAATATATATTTTTCATCATATATTAATAATATTATACCATTTAGGATTATAAGAAGAGATACATTAGATAAATATATAGGAAATATATTTTTACCAAAAACTCAAGTAAAAACATAGATATGATTAAGAAAATATAATTTATATTTAGGATTATTCTATTCTATTCTTTATTCTTTTTTTACTTATAAAAATTATAGACAAATTTATAATTCAAAATTATATAAAATTTTATTAAAAGCATAGTTTTCATTTAAATTTTTTAAAATAATTTCTTTTTTAATAGATACATCAGTTTATTCATTAATAAAATATATTTATTTAAAAAGTAAATAGAAAAGAAGTCCTATTTTAATTCCATTTATCTTTAATATAATGAAAGAATTTATTTGAATACAAATTATAGCTTTATTAAATATCTCATCAAGAGCATATTTTATCTATATTTCTCTTTATCCTATTATAATTGATTTTTTTATTTATGATAACATTTGAATAGCTATTAAAAAAAATAATATAAAATCTAATAGAATTTCATTTGTTTGTAAAATTATAGAAATAATCTTTTATTTAATTCCACACAATCTAATGATTCTAAATATTGAAACTACTCGTGGTTTTTTATTTTTAGATATTTTTGAAAAGTTCCAATCATATATATCAATTACGGTATTTTTTTGTTTATTTATAACACTAATTTTAATTAAAAGAAAATAGAAAGATATTCAAGAATCTAATAATAAAATAATATTAACCAATAAAAAATGCTCTAAAAATATTAATTTATATATAAAAAAATCAACCATAATTAGTATAATAAATGTTTTAACAAATACACAAATTGATACCAAGTCCCAAAAATATTTAAAAAATTTAAATAGTTTAGAAACTTCGAAACTTATTTATACATTAAATTTATTATTAATACATAATAATAATACTAATAAAATACAAATTAATAATCAAAAAGAATGATTGATGACAATTAATTATTTAAAAAATAATGATAATAATATTGATATTTTCTCTAATTATATTAATATATACAATAATGTGATACAAAAATTTACAATAAATGATATACTAATAAAAAAAATAATTCATTTAATTTCAAATTATTATGTAATAAAAATAAATATATATAAAAAAGAAGATATAAAAAAATATATTAATCAATATAATAATATTCTACATAAAAAAATAACAAAAACTTATTTTGGTTATATTATAATAATTTATTTTAAAAATGATAATATAGAAATTAATTTACAAAATAATATTCGTCATATGAACATTTATGAATGATTAAAATATAATTAATTAAATCGTTATATATTCCTCTTTTATTAATATGTCTTCTGGATACAATCATATTCCTAATATTAAATAAAAAATAACTGTTCCTATTAATTCTAATATAAATATCATATATGTATATTTATATCCTATAAATATTCTAAGTAATAACAAGAAAACTCTGTTAAAATAAACAAAACTAACAACATAACAATAAAATCTATTAAATTTTTTCATATAAATTAAGTTTTGAACTATTCGCTACTAACTATAAATACTTTCCTAAAAATGCTATAAACTTCTAGATATAGGAATAAATGATAATGTGAAACATAAAATGTCTAATATAAATAATAACATCTTATATGAAATAACTTTATCATATATAACACTTGATTGATCTATACTTATACAAATAATATTATTAATTATTTGTATGATAAATATAATAATTAAAATAATTTTATCTTTTCATATTAAATAACTTTTTATTATTTGCCATCCCGAACTTATTAAAATTATCATAAGTAGAAATGAAAATTTTTTTAAAAAATCAAATAAATAAAAAAATACCTTTGTTCATTCATAATTAGTATTGTATCCATTATACTTTATATGATATAATATTAAACTCTCAAGTAACTCATGTATACTTCTTATTATAATTGTAATTAATATAAATCAATGTATTCTTTTAACATTTGATATATTCGCAATAATCTATTTATATCATACAAAACATAAAGATAAATATATAATAAATGCTATAAATTTTCATAAATTTAAATTTATATCTCCTATAGAAAGATAACTATAAAAATTATTATACTTTGTTTTAATTTCTAATTTCATCTTTATATTATTATTCTATTTATCACAATTTAATAACGATATTAAATAATAACCGCTATTTGTGCTATCTATATTTTTATTAATTTTCTAATCATTTTCTATTTTTAAAATTTCTAAACTCTTATTTTCTTCTTTCAATGTATATAAACAAAAAATTTCTTCCATAGATTGTGTTGTTTTAATTATTTCAATATAATCATTTATTTTACCTATTATAATATATGTTGAACTATTATTATTTGAAATATTTACCTATATATTAATTATTCCTCCTAAATCAGAAAATCCAAATGCTACAATTTCAATAAATTCTAAATTACTAATATTTATGCCGAAATTCTAATCATTTTTTATAAAAATAAAAATTAATAAAATTAATAACATGAATAAACACAAACTTAAATCTCATGTATTTCAAACTTTTTAAATTCAACCTTTTCTTCTACAGCTTTTAATTCTAATACTTTCTCTTCTTCTTTTATTTCGGATACTCTAAACTTATTATAATATAAATACTTCTATAACTATATTATTAAACTATTGTTATTTATTTTTATTAATTCCTCCATTAAAATTACTCCATACTTACTAATCTTAAACTAATCATACTCCTTTAATATTAAATTTATTGCCAATAAACTTAATTCAAATTCTTTTCTTTTTATTGTTATTTCAAATAAACTTATTGAATCCATATTAAATATTTTATATATTTCTTCCCTATTATCCATTATAGATAATACCCTTATTAATAACTTAATATAATTAAATCCCGTAATCCCTATTATAAATTTATGTATTTTAACTCCTACTTCAAAAAATAATTTTTCATAATGATAAAAATAATTTTCTATTTTCATGAAATAAATTGTTAATAATTTAAATAAAATTAAATTATCCTCTCTTATACATATTCTTAACATTATTATAATTAATGAATCATTTTTTATACCTATATCATACTTATAATTTAATGTCTTACATATATACTTAACTTTTGTCTCTATACTTATAATAGATTCTTCCGTAATATAAAAATTATAATAAATTTTTTCCTTTAACTAATAAAATTCCCCTTTTTCATAAATTAAAATATTTAAAAATTCTTTATTATAAAAAAATAAAAAATTATTAACTAATATTTTATTTCCTTCATATGTTTTTAATAATTTTCTCTCCTTATTATATATAAAAATATTTATGTCATTATATATAACTATTAATTCCTTTCATTTTAAAATATTTTTTCCCTCGCAATCAATATATAAACTATTCTCTATATCTGTAATATTCTTTCCTATAATATAAATATTTTCCTTGTTAATTAATATACTATTACTATTTATAAAAATATTTTTTATTTTTTTTAATTTAAAATCATAAAAAGTTAAACTCTTATTATATAATGATACTATCTCCTTATTAATAAATATTCTTTCAGATAATTCATTGTTATATAATCATTTATTCTAATGATATATATAAAAATTATTGTTTTTATTAATAATAATAACATAATTTTTATCCTCGTATATCTCTTTTATTTCTCCGCATATGTTTTTTATACATAAAAAATCATATTTATTTTTATCTATATAATTAATTTTTTTATATCAAAAAATTGTCTCATTATTATATAAAAAATTATTTTTAATTCTTAAAAAACTTAAACAACATAAATAATTTTCATCTAATGTAAATAATTTATTCTAATAATAATAAAATTGTCTCTTAAAATTAGTATAAAAATATTCGTAATCCATTCTATTAATACATTCATTATTATCATCATATTTAATTGAATCAAAAATTTTTATTTTATCTAAATAAAGTTCTATTCCTCTTTCTTTACTTATACTAATAATGTTTTCAAATAAATAAATATTATTTACTTTTTTTATCTCTTCTCCTACTAATTCTTTTATTATTTCCTAATTATTCGCATCCATAATTTAAATTAATTTCTTCTTTTTTTATCGCTTTTATCCCATTAGTATTAATACTTATTATCTCATCTTCCTTTATTATTAATATATTATCCTTTTTATTTATAATATCCTTTATATTACTATTAGATTTTAATAATTTTTCTATTTTAATAATTTCACCTACATCTTTATCTTTATGTAAATTTAATAAATATACGTAATTATTATCCGTATATCCAATAACCTTCAATTCATTATAAATAAACTTTAAAAAGTTTCCGTAAAGCTCATTTTCTTCCGTATTCTACTAATACTAACATAAAAACTTTAATTCGTTTCTTATTTCATATATATAAATTGATTTTTGTGTTGTAACTATTATTTTATTTTTTAAACCAAATAAAAACTTCTTTTCTTCTCTTTCTAAAGTATAAATTTTTATTCATCCATATGGTAACATATATTTTTGTGTTTAATAACGTAATTAAAAAATTATTTAATTATCTTCCTATAACTTTTTTATCTATTTTTAATATTTGTCTAACAAATTCTGTAGATAATTTTAATGCATTTTTTATTGTTTCCATTGGCTAAATTATTCCTTTTTCATACATATCTTCAACAATTTCTCCATTTCTTATATCTATATAAGAATTTACTTTTCCATTATTATAAAGTTCTATTAATTTTTCTACTAATAACATAGGATACTTTTCTCCCATAGATTGTAATAAAATATAAGATAATTCCTCTAAAGCTTTAGCATATTCTTCCTTACAAAGTTCTAATATTTTCTCTTCTTTAATTTTCTATAATTCTATTGCTAAATGTAATTCTATTCCACTACAAACTATATTATTATTCTTTATTAAACTTTGAATTACTGAAAGACTGTCATTTAAACTTCTCTCTAATTCATTTAATAATAAATTATTTGTTGCACTTATTAAGATAGAATAACATGACTCAGTCTTTATTATAAGTTTTTTCTTATATAAATTTACCTCAACATTTTTAATATATTTATCATTTAATTGTTCTATATGAGTAACTATTGAAATATTTAAATTTTTACTTAATAAATTTATATCTTTTCTTTCAACATTTTTTAATAAAAATATTTTATGCTATTTTAAATAATGTTCCATAATTTCTGAAATATTTTCTTTTAAAATACTTTTTTGTATTATAACAAAATTTATATTAAATTGTTTTAATTTTTTTATTAATGAAATTATATATTTTCTTTCTTCTCTTATTATTTTATCCATTTGACTATAATTATTTAATACTATATTCTATTCCATATCCATTTTAGGTGCTGATAATTGGCACTAAAATAAACATAAATTTACATTATTTTCTCCTGTATATGCAACTAAATCTCCATTAATTATAATTCCTTCTATTGTTTTTATTGATTCTATATCTATTTCTTTAATTATATTAATTTTCTTTACGCATTTCATCTTCATCATTACTTCATAAGATATTTCCGCTATTTCTTGACTTAATGTTGATACAATTTTACTATTTAAAGTTGTTTTAACTACATTACATATTTGTGTTTTATCTTTTAAATTAATCTATTTTGAATTTTTATATAATAATTCCATTAATATATTTAAAATTTTATTGAAAGATTGACTTATGATTATCGGATGAATATTTTGGTTAATTAATCTTTGAATACTTTTCATTAATGTAGATGTTAATATAATAACAGTTGTTGTTCCATCACCAACACAGCTATCCTAACTTCTAGTTAAATCCTTTAACATTTCACCTATAGGATCTTTAAATCTTATTTTATTTAAGATTGTAGCTCCATCATTAGTTATTAATATTTTTTCTTTATTATCATCAGTTGTTATAATCATTTTATCCATTCCTTTTGGACCATATGATGTTTTAATACTTTCTGTTATTGTTAAGACTTTTTCAATATTTTCATTTAACATTTTTGATAAAAATAAAAAACATAAATTTAAAATGACAAATATCATAGATAAAAAATTTATGGATAATCTCTAGTTCAACATAATAAAGAAGGAAGATTTTATAAAAATATATCAAGAAAATAAATTCTTGATGCCTGATTTCATGTAGATCATCGAGAATATTACTATGTCAACAAATAGAACTCCAAAATTATTGGATGATATAAATGAATATGAATAGAAATGTATTAATGGAGAAGAAGTCTCAAAAGATTCTTATAGAACATTTAGACCTTATTCAAGATATGCAAGAAGATCTAGAAGACCTTATGTTTCAGTAAATAATAGACAACTAAATGATGATGAAGGAATACAAGAATTACAAAAGAATAGAAAATCAGAAAAAAGTGTTTATTGAATTTATGAAGATGAACAATAGAAAGAACATAAAGTTACATTAAAAGAATTAAAAGATTTATATCAATCTAAGAAAATTCATGATGAAACTAAAATTTCATTTGAAGATGTTTAGATTAGAACAACTTTAAAGTATTTTGTAGATGAAGGAATATTAGACTTAACACAAGTAGATGTTAAAGTTACAAATAAAATAGATAATAAATTATTTGTAGATTCAGAATTAAGAGATTTATATCATAATTATATGAAGACATATAGATTAGAAGACGATGATAATTTATATTCAAGATTATTAAAGATTACTAATACTTATAATAATATTTATAATATAGTTTATGAAAAAATAGGAAAAAATAGAATTAATATGAATGAATTGAAATATTTTTGTCAGAAGTTTTATTCATTAATTAAAAGTAAAAGAAGTTAATTTATATTTTTTAATAATAATTGGATTTAGTTCCATATTATTTATTTTAGGTTTTAAAATGATCGAATAATTTAATATATACGGATTATTTAGCTGAAATTCCAAAATTTTTATTTTATATATTATAGATGATATTTTATATAACAATTAAAAGTTTTATATAATTTTAATTAAATTTTTCAAAGGAAATTATTAAATAAGAAAATAATGAAATTTGGTTAAAGATATCTTTATCTATTAAAAGAAAATATCTTCTATTTTTCATTATATATTTATTGTAAAAAATAATTTCTTAAAATTAAAAAGTTAATTCTTGTTCTAATTCACCAATTCAGGAATTTCAATCATTTGGATTAAACATTTTTTGCTTAAGAAAATACAAGAAGCTGTATGCAAGGATGCTTTAACTGAATCTGCACCTTGACTTAATTTATTTTCTATATAAATAGCTTCATTGCATTCTTTATTTAGTTGTACAGATTCTTCTTCAAATGCTTCATTTAAAAATATTATTTCATTATCATTTTGAGAGATAATTTCTATATCTTTTTTAATATAATGTGCAATATGTGTCTATTTATTTGCAGTATTAGAATTAACCTACATTCTATTATTTTTAAAAAATGAATCTATTTTAGTAACTACTTTAGCTGCACCATGTTTTCCAGATTTAACACATGATAATTCTAATATTTTAGCAGGAAATCCACCTGCATCTATTATTACTTGACCCTTACTTAATTCTCCATATGTTTTTGGTGTAAGAGCAACATTGTTTTCATTTTCTATATATTTTATTGATGCATTAGATACTAATTGAGAATCAAAAACCATTATATTTATATTATTTTTGTGTTTAAATAAAATAAATAATATAAGATGTAGAGTATTTTTAAAAAATATATGTTTTCAAGAGAGTATTATGATTTATTAGATAATATAAGTAGAACAAAATCTAAAACTGAAGAAAGAAATATGATAGAAGAAGAAATTAAATTATTATAGAAATATATTTCTCAAACAATAAGTAATGAATGAAATAGAGCAGAGTATGTAATGAGAATATTTTTATGTTATACATTAGGATATGAAGTAGGATTTGGAATAATATTTATAATAAATTTAACTAAATCTAATAATTTAATAATAAAGAAAATAGCTTATTTAGTATGTGAACAAGTTTTAAGTCCAAATGATGATAGATTATTATTATTAATGGGGAGTATTCAAAGTGATTTATTATCTGATAATTAGTATGAAGTTGAAAGTGCTATAAAGATATCTTCAAGATTAATTTAGCATAAGGATTACATAAATATAATTTTACCTATTTTAAGTAAAATTAATTAGAAAGTTACAGATTATAGTTTAGGAATAAGAAGTAAATTAATGATAACATTATATCGTATGTATATTTTAGATAGAAATTAGTTTAATGAATAGATAAAGGAATTAATTTTTTTATATTTATAGGATACAGATATAGAAATTATGATGATAAGTGTAGAATTATTAATAAAAGAAATTTAGATTTTAAATTTTAGTAAGGATGAAAAAAGTAAAATATTAAAAATAGTTTTAAATATATTTTCATATTTAAGTAGAAATAGTTTAGATTATTCTTATAATTATAAAGGATTTTCTGCACCATTTTATTTAGTTAAGATAATAGAAATTATGGGATTATTAGGATAGGGAAATTTAGAAAATAGTAAATTTATATATACTGAAATTCATGAATTTATTAAAGGAATAGATTTATCTTTAGCTTTATCTAATATAATTTTATATGAAATATTAAATACTGTTATTATGATATATCCTAATAAGAAATTATTAAAATTATGTGGAGAAAATATATTTTATTTAATAGAAAATTAGGATTTATCAGTAAAATATTCAGGTTTAATGTTATTAGAAAAGATATGTAAAATAGATAAGGAGATAATTAAAGGAAAGGAATAGATAATAATAGAATAGATGAATATATAGGATAAAACTATAAAGGAAGTTCTTAATAGAATAATATTTAACATATGCGATAAAGGAAATTTATATTAGATAATAGAATATTTTATGAAATAGATAAGAGAAAGATATTAGGAAGAATTAATTTATATGGTAATAGAATTAGGTGAAAAGAGTGATGATTATTTTAGTATTATATTACAAGTATTAGAAGAAATAAAAGGAAATTAGATTAAAGTAATGAGAAAAATTATAAAAAAATTTTATGATTATTATTAGATTTAGGAAATAGATTTAAAATAGATTATAAATATTTTAAAGGAAAAAATAGGAGAAAATATTTATTCAGTAAATTAGTCATATTTAATATTTTTATTATGTTGTACGGATGAAGAAATTAAGATATAGAATTATATGATAGATATTATAGGAGAAGAAGAAGTTATGTGTATATAGGGAATATTTAAGGAAGAATTATATGAGAAATATGAAGAAGAAGAGATAGAAAGTATGGAAGGAGGAGAATTATATTTGTTATAGGATCCAAATATATTTGAAATGGATATTATAAATAATTTAGAATAGGAAATAGAAGAGAGTAGTATTACGGATGAAGAAAGTGTATAGGAAGAAAATCCATTTTTAGAGGAAAATAATAATTTATAGAAGGAAGAGGAAGAAGAAAAGCCTAAAATTGAGTAGAAGAAAGGAAGATGAAGTATGAATATTATATAGTAGTAGATATAGAAAGAAGAAATTATTAAAGAAGAAAAAAATAAAGAAGAAGAATAGAAAGAAGAAATTATTAAAGAAAATATTAAAGAAGAAGAATAGGAAGAAGAGGAGGATTTATTTGAAGGAATGGAAATAACATAATAAATTTTTTTATATTTTGAAATTTGAATTATTTATGTAATGCATCTGCAATTTTCTTAATTGTATGAGAAAGTCTTTTCATTGTTTCTTTTACTTCTGTCAATTTTTCTTTAAAATATTTTGCTCCTTTATTGAATTCTTTTGCATCTTTCATATCTTGATATGTAAAATGAAAAGTTATTCTTGTTAAAGGAGGAATAGCAAAAGCATCAGCAGGGGTTTTATGAGTTGTTTTATTTATGAATTTTACTGTTTCTTCTGATAATTCTTTTAATATGACATGAGCTATAGCATTTTCTACTGTTCTTTTCTATTTTAAGAATTTATCATATATTTTTCCATGGCCAAAATAGACTTCTTCTAATGTTTGTTTAATTTTTGCTAGTTCATTATCTTTTATATTAGTAGGAACATTTGCTAACATTTTATCCATAAGATTTACTGGTTCTTTTACATCTTCTTCTACAAGTTGAGCTAATTCTTCTAATTGAGTTTTATCTGAATTTTTATTCATTTTAATAATTTTTATTTGTTTTTGTAGTTAAAAATAATGTTATATAATTATAATATGCATAATTATTATTATTTTAAAATTATTCATTATATTGGAAGGAATATTTTTTTATTTTTAATTATTTTTTATGTATATTTTGGTTGTATTTTTAATTGATTAGATTTATTTTAATTTAAATTTGTGTTATAAGGATAATAATTAATTATTTTTTATATAAATTTTCTATTTCATTTTCTATTTTCAATTCTTCATTTTTCATGTATTTGATTGAGTTTTGCATTTTTTCTACAGCATTTTTAATTTTTTTTAATTGTTCATCTTCAATTAATTGATTTTTTGATTTATTTTGATTTATTTCATTTTGATTTATAGTTTTTGGTTCAATTAATTGATTAATTGATTTGTTTTGATTTAAATCTGAATAGGAATTAGATTTTATTGTTTTAATAGTGTATAATAAGTATATCAATGTCAATGTCAATTTCATATTAATAATCCATTAAGAATAATATAATAAATATTAATTACAATCGTAATGATATGTTAATCTACTTTTATTTTTATAAAGAATTCTACCTAAGCATTGTCTACACTATACTTTAGCTTGTTCTTGGAGATAAATATTTTCACTACAGTATAGACATTTATAATTTGTAATAACACTTTCATTATATTGAATTTTTATTATATCATTTTCTTTTATATTACATTTATAGAGCATTATATGATCAATAATAATATTATTTTTATATATGAAATATTCATTTTCTAAAAAAGTTTTATTAAAGACGAAGCTAATTCTATTTTTTATTTCTGAAAGAGTATAATGATCATAGATTCAGATACTAAAAATATTTCTAGATAAAATTTTTATTTCATAGTTATTATTTTCATTATCTTTTGATAAATTTAAGTTAACATCTTCTATAAGAATTTCTATAGCACCTACATCTAGAAGAATTTCATCATTTTCTTGTATATTAAGGTCTAAAAGAGATTTATCAAAGTCAGTAATATTATTATCATTTATTTTAATATAATAATTGGTTCTTTCTTCTCTATTAGATGATATAAAGTATTGTTTTATAGCATCTTTTATTTTTGTATTTTTATCTAATGATATATCAAGAGTATGATTACATTTTTGATCAATTATTTTTATATTTAACATTATTTTAAACACATTTTTTTCTTATTTTCTTATTTTTTAGTAAAAAATGAATATTATGAATACAAAATTTGATATTGATTAGACTATAAGGAAGAATATGATTGATATAACAACATATGCAGTATGAACAGTATCATCAGAGAAGGAGGATTCACCGATAAGTAATGTGTATGACAATGATAATAATACATATTGATAGACAAATTCATATCCACCTCATTATATTCTTATTACATTTCCTAGTTAGTTTTTAATATGTAAAATTTCATTTTTTTTATCTTATAAGAAGGATGAGACATATACACCTAATTATTTTTCTATAGAATTAGGAAATATTTTCAATGATCTTATGATATGTAAGAAGGTATAGATAATGAATCCAGAAGGATGAATAGATATAGATATAGACATTGATATGAAGATTAAGTTTAAGTTATTAAAGATAAATATATTAAGTGCATGTTAGAATGGGAAAGATATACGTATTAGATAGATGAGAATATATAAGCCTAAATCATATATTAGTAAGAGTAACAATATTTTACTTAATACATTTAGTTCAAGTGATTTTCATGCTATGTCAACAAAAAGATAATAAATAAAATAATTAAAATCTTATAGTATAATATTTTTTATCATTTAGATTTATTTTGATATTATCTGGGATTATTTCTTCTATATATTGAATGATATATTCATGTTTTTTTATTAGGGTAGGGATGGAAATATTACAAATTTTAGACAATTCATCTAGAGTTATATAGATTTTATCTTGAAGATTAAGGCTTATAATTATTGAGATTATAGCAACATTAACATTATTATTTTCTAGTTTTAATTTTTTAATTAAGGAAGAAATTTTTTGAGCTAATATACAAATATTTTCATTTAAGTTTAGGAGAGAGCAATATCTAGGGATATATAATTCAGCAGAATTTTCATTATTTGAAATTTCTATTTTATGGATTTGAATAAATTCAGATAATTTTTTATAGCTTTTTACGATATCTTTTTTCTAGATATTACATAAGTTACAGAGTTCATTAATAGTTCTAGGAATTTTCATATTTTTACAGCCTATATAGATACAAGTTATTGCTAGAATATGATTAGATTTTATTGGAATTTTAATATTTTTTTCATTTATTTTTTCATATAATTTAATTATGAATTGAATACTATGATTAGACAACTATAATAATTGTCCGTATTTTTTTATTTCTTTATGTATTGAAGAAATTTGAGTATTTTCTGAGTTTAATAGAATATAATCCATATATGAATTATAAGAAGATACATATAAACAATTAGGATCATTTATATTTTCTAGATGAGTTATAGAAACTCTATTTTTTTCCATATTATCATCATCTTCAAATTCTCTATATTCTTTTTCTTCAGATATTAATTTATCACTTATTATTACACCACATGAAGTACAAACTAGTCTACCATGTTTTTCATCTGTAATAATTTCTGAATTTTTACAGAATAAGCATTTTGGTTCATAATATTTTATATTCATAAATTATTTTATATATAATTTGTGTTATATTTTAAATAAACAATGACAAAAAGTATTTTAACAATAGGGATAGTACTATCATTAATATTGAATATATATGGAGGTGACAGATTAAAAGAGTTAATAAAAGAAGGAGCTAAAATTAATAAAGAATGATTGGAATTACCACTACTTAATTACTCATTATTAAAAAAAGAAAATACAGCTCATAAAATTTATGAAATATTACTTGATGATAAAAAACTTGATTTTGAAAATATAATAAAAAAAAATAAAAAAATTATACAAGATATAAAATATTTTATAATAACCCTGCATAATGAACATTTATCTTATTATATAACACCAATATTAAATAATTTTTTACATTATGAAATACGTGAAATTATTTCAAGATCAATTATACAAAGACAAGAACTATTATCTGATGAAGATATATTAAATAAAGAAGAAACATACAACAAATACAAATTAATAATAAAAAATATAGAAAAAATTATAAATGAATATAAAGAGCTTTTTAAGATTTTAAGATTTAATTATGAAATATATAATGAAAATTATTGATATATATTATGATATATTCCTATTTGAATAATAGTTTTGATTGTAATTATGAATTTAATTATTATAATATGTCTTATATCATATTGTATTTGTATTTACCGTGCTAGACTTAGAAAAAATGAAAACGAAGATGAGAAGTAGTATAGAAAAAAATCTAGAGAAATATAAAATTTACTAATTAAATATTTTTGTATTTAGTGATAATAAATAAATATTATTAAAAAAATAATTAATTAACATTTTTTTATATTTTAATATATTATAAAAGTTTTTATTATATATTATTTTTTATCTAACTCAAATTTGAAAAAATGATAACAAGAAGTATTTTAACAATAACAATAGTATTGATTATATAGATATATGGAAAAAATAATTACTTTATATGACAACCCTCATGACACTATTTAGAATATAATATCTGTTATATAGGAACTTTCTAATATAGAACCACTTAAGATTAGTAGTATAGAAGGAAAAAAAACTGATGAAATCAAATAGTTAATGGAAAATGATAATAAACTTATAAAAACTACATATATTATTAGATTTTTAACAAAAGTAAAAAAAATTATAAAAAAAGAGATTAATGAAAAATTATATAAAGACTATAATAAACTTGAAGGACATGCAAAATTTTTATTATCCAAATTAGACAAAATAGATTATGAAAATAAATATTATGATGATTATAATAGTAACAAAATAAAATTATATAATGAATCAGATAATTATAAAAAATTATATGAAGCTTATGAAGATTTTTTAAAAAAAGCAAATGAAGATATTGAAGAAGTATTATCTAGTTTAGAAGAATTCTCAATTCAATTAAATGATTCTAAAGAAGATATTATAGATTATATATATATAATGATATTCTTTTCTTTTTTTATATTGATACTTTTAATACCGCTTTTTGTATATTTTTATCAAAACTATATTATAACAAAAACATAAGTAAATAATTTTTCAATAGTGTTTTTTAATATATTATTATAATATATAAAAATATATTTAACACAATTTAAAATATAAATAATAATAAAAAGTATTTTAACAATATCAATAATATTGATTATATAATATATATATATATTAATTATAATTATATAATATAATAATATTTTTAATATATATAGAAATATAATATTTAGAATAAATTTATTTTATATATAATATAAAAATTATTTAATATTAATACTATATGAAATTAATAATATTATTTAAACTTTAATAATAAAATAATAATTCGGTAATTAATTTTTCTTTATCACTCAGATAATATCCATATAATTTTCAATAAAATAAAATATGTTCACTCAAATAAGATCATATATAGATTCATTAAAAAATTTAATAGATACATTTGATTATAAAAATCTTTAGATAGATAATAAATCAGAAAAAGAAATTATTGAAATTATAAATACAAAAATAAAAGAATTTGATGAAATTTATGATAAAATATATTAGATTCAATCTAATATTATATCAAAAATTCATTCATCATCTAACTATAATGATGATCATTAGAAAATTTTTGCAGTTAGAAAAATTAAAAAAATAGATATTTCAAATTTGAAAAAACTTAAAGTATGTTCTACAAATTTAAAATCTGATATTAATGAAGAATTAATAAAAATAATAAAAGATGAAAATAATAATATAGACTTTGATATAATTAAAAATAATTATATTAATGCAATAAAAAATACTAAGAAACAAATAATAAATATATTAGATCAAGCTAATAAAATTAATGATAGTTTAGAAACTACAAATAAAGAATATAATAAAAATAAATATAATAACAATGAAGATTTATCATTTTGTCAGCATCTTTGTATATGATTAATTGTTATTTTAATTATTACTATAATATTTGGGAGTTTTTTATATTGTTTTATTATTTATTAATAATAATTTAATTTTTAAAAATATTTAAAAAAATTTATTATAAATTAAATTAAAATAAATTTATTTTTAATTATTATATTATTATCTTATGCTTATGTTCTTCTTTTACTCCATTAAACAATATCTAATAATCTATTTATTTATCTAATTTTATTTGTAATATATAAATTAAAAATTATAAAAATTATATAAATATGTTAAATAATTTTAATAAATTAAAATATAATTATATAACTAAATCATATTCTATATTATTAAACTATTTATTAAATTCTACTATTAAAGACTATACCTAATTTACTAAAATATCTCCTTCTATTACATTTTTATTACTAATTACATTTTTTGTATACTTAAATATAATCTTTTTAGCTTTCTCTAAATATAAAAAATCTATTGTTAATTTAAAATGTGTACTAACTTTTTTTAAATTTATTTTTTTACATATGTTTTCACTTATAATATTCACATTCTATCCATAATTTATTACTATTTTCTTACTCTTTATTAACTAATCTATCTATTTAATGTCAACTTTTTTTCCTTTATTATCAATATAATTACATATAATATACTATAATAATTCCTAATGTTTCTACTTCTATTCTTTTCTTTTATCTTCAACTGTCAACTATATTATTCCATTTTTAATTATATATTCATAAGTATTATTTTCTCCACATAATTCTTTTATATTATTTATACTTGCTTTTGTTCCACTACTTATAGATTCATATATTTCATCACTTACTAATAATCTATCAATACCTATCTTTCCCTTCTTTCATTCATCTAATAACTCAATATTAATTAATATCTCTAATGTTTTATTATTCTTCTATAATCTTACTTTTCTCTATTCCATCACTACTATTAATAAATAAAATAATGATATTTATATCATATAATTCTTTATATTTTATATCTTAAAATTTAGTATAAATTTTATAATAATTATTAAGTATTTTTTATAAAATATATTTAATATAAATTTTTCTATAATCGATTAATCTATTATGTTGATTTTATTATTTATTAATTTATTAAATAAATAAAAATTTAATAAAACATAAAACAGTGTTTAATTAAAAATTGAAAATATAAATAACGAATGAAATATAATATAAATAAGGTTAAAAGATAACACAAAACTTAGTATATTAAAAAGGAAATGATTGGTAATATAATGAAAATAAATATAAATATATTCAGTTTTTTGTTATTTTTTAATTTTATTTATGTTATATCTACATTAAATGAAACTTTAACTATGGATTATTTTGAAATTATAGAAATAATTATATTTAATATTTTAGGAATTATTTTAATTATTTTAGGTATAAATATAATTTATGTATCAATATTTAAAAAAGAAAAAACAGAGCTAGATATGTTTAAATAAATTTCATTTATTATTTTTAAATATAATTTTTTTATTATTTTCCGATAAATAAATATTATTTTAATTTTTAAATTTAAATATTAAATATTATTTTAAAATATAAAAAAATACATAAAATAAAATGATTTTACTATTAATTTTACTATTAATTTTTTAGTTTATTTTTAATACAGATAATGAAAAAAATAATGTTAATAAAAAAATAAAAATACCAATTGTTAATAAAAATAAAAATTTATTATCTCCTAATAAAAAAATAAATTATGTAGATAATAATAAATTAAAAAATTTTGTTATAAATATGAAAAATAAAATAGATCTATTGTCAAAGAAAAAAGAAATAGAAAAATAGAAAAAATCAAATTCCGATATAGATAAAAAATAGAATAATAATGAAAAAGAAGATACTAATATTTCTAATTAGAAAATAATATAGGAATAGAATAATCCTATAGAAGAAGATTTAACTGAAGAATTGAATAAATTATTATATTCTTTAGATATAACAAAAAATATATTAAAAGCTAATTTAACTTCTGAAGAATTTTACTCTGATGAATTAACAGATAGTACATTAAGTTTTTTTGAAATTGATAAAAGTTTATTAGAAAATTCTACAAATTATTCACCTAAATCTGGTATAGATGAATTATTTGATATAACTTAGAATAGTAATGATGTATGAGAAAAATATTTAGATATTAAAGAAATTCAACCTCCTAATAATAATTTAAAAATAAATTAGGATGAAAAAAATAATATAGAAAAATAGGATGAAAAAGAAAATATTACTATCGAAAAAGAAGAAGAAGAAGAAAGTAATGAAAATAAAAATGAAATTGATGAATTAGAAGACTGAGAATATAAAATTCTTTATCTATTAAAAGAAAATATTAATATAAAAGAAAAATCAAAAAAAGAAATGCAAGATTTAGAATATAAAATTCTTCATCTATTAAAAGAAAATTCTAATACCGAAGAAGAAAATAATAATAAAAAAGAAAATAATTTAAAAAATTAGGAAAAAGAAATCAATAATAGTATATCATAGCCATCTATAAAAAATTCAATAAATAGTAATAGTAATTTATTATCTAAAGATTCAATAACTAAAACTCCTTTAAAATCTAAATATAGTATTATATACCTTATAATTTTAATATCTGGATTAATATTATTAGTATTATTAATATTAATCCTATTATTAAAATTATTATACTCATACCTATATACTCCAAAAAATATTATAAAAAGAGAAACAAAAAGAAAACAATCATTCTTCATTAATATGCTAGAATCTTTAAATAATAAATCATCATATAAAAAATAAATCATCATTATTATCGGAATATTATTAACTATAAAATAATGATTTTTATTATATTATTTTTTTATAATACATATTCAATAGATTCACCAATTACTAAACCTATAACAGATATTAAACAAAGTGAATATCCTATCCCTATTCAATCTATTAATCAATTATATATAATTAAATTAGAAACTATAACTGAAGAAAATATAAAACAAAACAATAAAGAAAAAATTAAATCTAAAAGAAAAAAAATTAAAAAATTAAAAAAATTAAAAACTAAAAAAAGAAAAAAACAAAATATTAGACATTAGCAATAGCAACAAATGAAATTAAATAATATAAAAAAACAAGAAACAAAAAATGATTAATTAATTTTTATCATTATAAAACTTTAATATATATTTTTAACATAAATAAATATTTTAAAATTTTTTAAAATAAAAATAATTATATATATCCATAAAAATTAGTCCTAAATAATAGAAAAAGAATATAAAATTTAAAAATATCATAAATATAAAATATGTTATTAATTAAAAATACAAAAAATATTTATATATTTCATAGTTTTAATTAATATATATCATATATCACATATAATATCAGCAGATGACAAATTATTAACAGCAAAAAAAAGAATCAACAAAACCATTAACGCCAGAAAAGATAAAAGAAAAAGAATCTTTAAAAAAATTCAATGAAACTCTTCAAAAAATGAAGATAAAAATATAAATAATAGTAATTTTCGATATTTTTTTAAAAATTATTATTCTCCTTAAATCTAAAATTAGTCCTAAATAATAGAAAAAGAATATAAAATTTAAAAATATCATAAATATAAAATATGTTATTAATTAAAAATACAAAAATATTTATATACTTCATAGTTTTAATCAATATATATCATATATCACATATAATATCATCAAATATAGAAAAACCAATTATTCCATAGTCATCCTCAGTAAAATCTCGAATAAGCCAATTTGAACCTGTAAAAAAATCTCCAATCAATGAAACAAATAATGAATCTCTAGAAAACGAATTAAAAAAAGTATTTGATCAAAATCAAAAAATAATGTCAGATGCATTAAAAAGTGCATTCGATAAAAAACATAGCATGCTAGAAAAATAGGTAAAAAATGCATTTGAACAAAATATAATTAAGATGAGAATGTAAATAATAATAATTTTAGATGTTTTTTAAATATTAATTTACTAAAAAATAAAAATAAAATCGTAATAATAATTCATATTAAAAATAATATACTTATAAATTTTATTCTATTTCTACTCTATATCTCTATTATATTAATTTATAATAATATTCTATCTAATCCATAATAATTGTTGGAAAGTAAAAATATCATAAACATAAATTTTTATAATGTTTTATCCAACTTGTTATTTTGTTGATCTAACTTTTAATAATAATATAATTATAACCTGTTATATAAAACTTCAATATGAAAAAGATAATAACATAAATATATTGCAATTATTACATAATAATACTATAAATATATATTCTTTACAATTAGATGACCAAATAATAAATAATAATCAAGAAAAAATAGAAATTTTAAATAAAACTAATGTAACTCTAATAATAAAATATAATTTAATTAAAGAAAATCTTCAAACTATCCTATATCTTTATAATTTTCTTCCAATACTTAAAATAAATAATAAAATAATTATTAATTCTCTCTTAAAAATTAATATAAATATTATTTCTGAAACTTATCTTCATATAATAACAGATATTAATATTATATCAAAAAATTATTTTGTTCTAAATAATAATTTTAATTTTATTTTATCAGCCTAGTCCTAGAATAATATAAATCTTAGGACTTTTTTTATTTATTTAAATAATACAGATTCTGATACCTTAACTATAGATAATAAAATTAATATAAATATTTATAATAATAATTCAATATATATAAAAAAATTAATAAAAAATTTTTTAACCTATCTAATAGATTTGAATTTACTTTCCAATAATTTTAATATTATATTTACAAATAAAATTTCTAAATTAATAAATGTTCATAATAATACTATCATCCTAAACTCTATACTTCTTTTTAATAATAATGATATTGATCAAATTTTAAAATTTATTAATACTCTATTCTATAATATAATTAAATTATTATATAATAAATACATCTATTTTAATATAATAAAAAATTATAATAATAATATTAAAATAATGAGAAATATTTTAATTAAATACATATTAATTCTATATAAAGAATCTCTTTTAGGTAATATATACGCTGATATAGACATAATAAATAATGAATATATCCTTTATATAATAAAATACTATAATAAAAATAAATTAATAAATATTAATAAAAAAATTCATAAAATTAAAAATATTGTCATAAAAAAAGATATTCTCTTTAATTATATTAAATTTAATAATAATCTAGTAAATATAACTGTTCAACAAAATAATAGACAAAATAATACTATCTTCTATTTTAATAAAGAAATTAATACTACTGATGAAATCTCTTTCGTAATATATTATAAAGAAAATGAAAATAATATAATAAAACAAGAATTCGTAAAATTTAATTCAATCTCTTACCAAATAATAATTCAACATTATAAAATTAATAAAAAAAGAAAAAATGATACTAATACTCAAGAAAATATTATCATAAATTGATTCTGAATTTACTCCTCTAATAGTAAAATAAAATATATTAAAGCCGATATCTATTACTTCCTTAATAATCTAGTTGTTAATAACTCAACCTTCATTCAAGTAAAAACTCTTCATTATCTTAAAGATCAAATTAATTTCCATAATATACAAATAATTTATAATTTCCTTAAACAATTCTCTTCCGAACAAAAAACAAATTTTTTTATAAAATCAGAAATTTTTCATATAATAGGAAATATTCAAAATTCTCTCCTAGAAATAATAAATGTTAATAATAATAAAGATTTTCTAATCTCCCCTATTAAAAGTCATCTCTACTCTAAAAGTGGCCTCATAATAAGTAATAATTGATCAAATATTAATAATTATCTCTACATAAATCAATTAATTTCTAAAATTTCAATTCTAAAAATTGATTTTAATCATATAATTCTAGAATTATTAGATGAAAATAATAATGAATATAATACATATGATGATTCTTATTACATATATAAATTATTCATAGCTCTTTATAATATAAATATAGAAGATATTTCCCAAAATCAAAAAATTATAAATACTATCAATAGATACATAATAAAATCTACAAATAATAATTATATCCTTCTAGGCTGCCTAAAATTAATTAAAAAATATAAAAATATAAATAATATAAATACATCTACCCTTATTCATACTCTAAATAATAATCCTAATCTCTATATCAAAAATAAAATTTTAAATTTTTTTAAAAAAAAGACAAAAAAATAAAAAATTTATTCTAACTTAATTATTTTTATTTCTTTTCCTATACTTAAAAATGATTTCTCATTAGAAAAACTTCCTCCATTACATACTATACTTCCCATTATATTAAAATTAAATGATGTCTTCCCATACTCTCCAATTAACTTCTCACTATGATCTAATAATACTATAATACTAGGTATAGGATATAACTATAAATACTTATTATACTATGGTATTATATTCTCTCTCTATGTAGGATATAAATGACTCTAATCTAATATACTCTTTATATACTATCTTAAAACATCCTATCTATTCTCTATTATCTCCTTCTCCATAAATAAATCTAAATTATTATATCTAAATATAATAACTTCATTACTATAATGAACCATATCAATACTAAATCTATACGGATTCATTCCTAATTCTATATTCTCCCCATTAAAATAATAATCATTAATCTATAAAAATGGTATACTCTAATTCACACTCAAATGATCATCTGGTCCAGGTATTAATATAAAATTATTTTTTTAAACTCCCTATATACTAATTAAATCTATCTAAATATCCCTATATCATCCCATAATAATCAATATTATCATAATATCTCTCATATATATCCTTAGATAAAAAATTTCCACTTAATATAACCCTGTCAACTTTTCCTATTTTTTTCATTAACTCCTAAAATTCCTTAAATTTCCTATCTATATATATCTCACTTATTATAACCATATTAACCTAACATACCTAATTCTCTCCACCTTCACATGGTATACTTGCTATACTATAAACATAAAAAAATCCATTCTTATATATTCCCTCCAATATAACAAAAAAATTCTAACAAAAAAATACTTCCGATTTTTCCTTTATCTCTAATCTTAACCTTAACCTATCATTCTAATCCTCCAAATAATATTCTCCATTTTCCTCCCTTATTAATCCAAATATAGAAAATACCTTCTACTCTCTTAATCCTAATAAATAATTAATACTAACTATATTGTTCTCCTTCTTATAATACGGATTTTTCTTAATTCTCTAATAAATAACCTCATAATTATCACTATAATACATTATTCTACTTCTCATTAAATCCCCCTGTATAATCTCATCATATCTAATCCTATTAATTAAATTCTCTCCTTCTCCTTTATATATTCCAATAACCTTCTTTACTATATCTACGTCTATCAACTCATCGTTTCATTCTCTCTCTATTATACCTATTATCTTATCCAAATCATCCATCTTCCCATTCTCCTCTAAATATTTATTCAAAAAATTTATTGCTTCTACTGAAAAACAAAGATCATGCAAATTTATCTTATATTCTAACATATGATATAATTATTTTTAAAAAATATAAGTCTATAAACTTATACCACCATATCAAGAAGGTCCTAACTTTGCTTCAAAACCCTCCTCATATGATAGTATAAATTTCATAGACTTATATATTTAAAATTTTAAATTTATGTTAAATTTTAAAAAATTAATTATGGTATTAATCTATTAGGATCTCTAGGAAACATTGAAACTTTTCTTATATTACCAACATCTAATAACAACATAACTATCCTATCTAATCCTAATCCAACTCCTCCATGTGGTGATACTCCACACTTAAAACATTCTAAATAATATGATATAGAATTGTCTTTCTCTATCTATACTTCTTTCTCTTTCATTCCCTATAATAATTCCTCATATAAATGAACTCTCTATGCACCAGATGCTATCTCTTCTCCTCTTAAAAATATATCATAACTATTAGAATACTTTTCATCTATCTAACATTTCTTAGTATAAAATGGCCTTACACTATACGGATACTTATCTATAACATAAATATCTCATCCATATAATTTCTTTAATATAATATATAATAATTTCTCATCCTCACTACTTAAATCTTCCCCTTCCTATATCTTACTTCCTTCTCCCTATAATAATCCAATAACATCCTTATATAAAATAATATTAACTTTCTCCTATATAATTATTTCTCCCTTACTAACTATACTATACTCATAACTCTTTCTAATCTCATCAATTAATTTCCTTAAAAATCCCCATACACACTCTATAACCTCATGATAATCCTCTCTTATTTCCATCTCCATATCTAATCCAATAAATTCAGTTAAATGCCTATGCGTATTACTATTCTCTGCTCTAAATACAGATCCAATCTCATATACTCCTCTAAATCCTGATGCTATACCCATCTATTTATATAACTATGGTGACTATGCTAAATAAGCCTTACTATTAAAATAATTAACAGAAAATACACTCGCTCCTGACTCACTAGCTGATGATAATAATTTTGGTGTCATTATTTCAATATAATCTAATGATGAAAAATATTCCCTAAATATTCCACTAACTTTACTCTTTAATATCATAATACTCTACATAAATGGACTCCTTAAATCTAAATATCTATAATCTAATCTTAAAGACTAACTGACCTAATTAATCTACTTGTCGCAACTCTCTCCATCATTCAAAATTATATCTTCCTACTCAAATGGTAAGGGGTTCAATAAATTCTTAGATATAATTTCAATCTCATCAATCTCAATCTCTAAATTCTTTACACTAGTACTCTTAACCTAATTCTTGACCTAGTTTAATCTACCTCTTACCCTAATAAATGACTCCTTTGTTATATCTAATTTTTTAAAATATATCCCCTATATAGTATATATCCCCTATCTAAAAACTAAAAATATTATTCTCTTAGTATTTCTTATACTCTTAACATAACAATATAATAAAATTTCTTTATCTTTAAATAAATTTTCATTGTTAAAAATTTCTTTTATCATTTAACACTGAAATATAAATGAAATCTTTTTGTAAAAGTTGAATAGAAGAATTAAATATTAATATAGACATACAACAAAATAATATTAAACAATTATATAATCAATACATAGACAGTAACAATGAAATAAATGCTCTAAAAGAAGAATTGTCTGCTATACAAGAACCTGCTTCTATAGTAGGGGAAATAGTAAAAGTTATTAATGAAAAACAAATCTTAGTAAAAATATCATCTTCAGGTCAATACATAGTAACAAAAGATAAAAATATAAATATTAAAGATTGTACTCCGAATACTAGATGTATATTAAAGAATGAATCCTATAAATTATATAAATTATTACCTACAAAAGTTGATCCCTTAATAGCTTCAATGAAAGTTGAAAAAGATATAGATGCAACTTATGATATGATAGGTGGTTTAGATAGTCAAATAAAAGAAATTATAGAAGTAGTAGAACTACCAATAAAACATCCAGAATTATTTGAAACTTTAGGTATAACTCAACCTAAAGGTGTCTTATTATATGGACCTCCTGGTACAGGTAAAACATTATTAGCTAGAGCTGTTGCTCATCATACTAATTGTTGCTTCATTAGAGTCTGTGGATCAGAATTAGTACAAAAATATATAGGTGAAGGTACAAGATTAGTCAGAGAATTATTTGTTATGGCAAGAACTCATGCTCCTTCAATTATATTCATGGATGAAATAGACTCTATAGGTAGTAAAAGAGAAGGTGGTAGACGTAGTGACTCTGAAGTACAAAGAACTATGATGGAATTATTAAATCAATTAGATGGTTTTGAGTCTAGCCATAATATAAAAATTATAATGGCAACTAATAATATAAATATTTTAGATTCTGCTCTTCTTAGACCTGGAAGAATAGATAGAAAAATAGAATTTCCTAATCCAGGTGCTAAAGAAAGATTACAAATACTTAAAATTCATTCAAGAAAAATGAATATAGACTCAAATGTAAACTTAGAATCAATAGCTGAAGAATTAAAAGATGTTTCAGGTGCAGAATTAAAAGCTGTTTGTACAGAAGCAGGAATGTTTGCTCTTAGAGAAAGTAGAGTACATGTAGTTCAAGAAGATTTTGATATGGCTACTGCAAAAATAATTCAACAAAATAAAAATAAAGAAAATTTATTGTGACTTTAAGTATATAAATTACATAATATATTTATTAATTCAGTGTTTCATATAAGAAATATTAATCTCAAAAATATCATCTATTAATTAAAAAACTAATATTGTTTCGAATATTCATTATAAGAATCTAATTAGTGTTGTATATTATAATTTAAATGAATTGAAAGCAGAAAAATATTAAAAGTATAACATTTGGAATACTTTCTCCCAATGATATAAAGAAACAGGCTGTTGTAGAAATAAATAGTTCTATTATATTTCAAAATTATCATCCTAATCCTAATGGTTTATTAGATCTTAGATTAGGTACTACAATGAAAGAATACTTATGTTAGACATGTGAAGGTTCTATAATAGATTGTCCTGGTCATCTAGGATATATTAAATTAACCATGCCTTGTTATAATATTTTATACTTAAAATAGATTGTAGAAATTTTAAATATATTTTGTTTCAATTGTCAAAATTTACTTATTAAATCTAATTCTTATCTTTTTAATAAAATTAAAAATATTTCAAATACTTCTGAAAGATATAAATATATCATAAAATATTCTAAAAATATAAATAAATGCTACTCTTCTAATAATAAAAATTTTTGTGGATATTAGCAACCAAAATATAAAAAAAATAATTGCGATATATTTGTTATATACAATGAAGGTATAAATCAAAAATTAATTACTCCTAATCAAGTCATCTCTTTATTTAAACGTATAACAAGTGATGATTGTAAGTTATTAGGTCTTTCTACTTTACGACCTGAATGATTTGTCTTAACTTATCTTATTGTTCCTCCTCCTCAAGTAAGACCAAGTATAAGGATAGGGTCTAATATGTACGGGTTCGATGACCTTACCCATAAACTTGGCCAAATTATAAGAATAAATAATTATATAAAAAAATTAGAAAATTCAGGAACTTTACAACATATTATACAAGAATGATTCCAATTACTTCAATATCATATAGCTACTTACCTTAATAATGGTATATCAGATCTTAAAGAATCTAAAACTAGAGCAGGTAGACCTATAAAAGCATTATATCAAAGAATAGGTGGAAAATTTGGAAGATTAAGAGGATTCCTTATGGGTAAAAGATGTGATTATAGTGGAAGAACTGTTATAGGCGGTGATGTTAATCTAGACTTAGATCAAGTAGGTATTCCTATAAGAATAGCTAAAGAATTAACTATACCAGAAAAAGTAACAGAATATAATATAGAAAAAATGAAAATATTAGTACAGAATGGACCAAATAAATATCCAGGTGCTACTTCAATAACTAGACCAGATAATATCTCATTAGATCTAAAATATATGAAAGTATTAGATAAAAATATAGAAATTGGTTATATAGTAGATAGACACTTACAAGACGATGATATAGTAATATTCAATAGACAACCAACATTACATAAAATGAGTATGATGGCTCATAGAGTAAAAGTATTACCTTTCAATACATTCAAAATGAATATATGTGCTACTTCTCCTTATAATGCAGATTTCGATGGTGATGAAATGAATATACATGTACCTCAAGATATAAATGCTCAAGCTGAAGCTAAACATCTAATGAATATAAAAGATCTTATAATATCAGCTTAGTCAAATGCTCCTGTTATAGGTGTTGTACAAGATGCTTTGTTAGGAGTATATCTATTAACTAATAAATCAATAATTCTAAATAAATATGAAATGAATATAATATTATAGGACTATAGTAAAATATTACCAATAATAATAGTAAAAAATAATATGTACTATACAGGAAAACAAATTATAACTTCTATACTACAAGAAAATAATTCAATAATAAACTATCAAAGATCAATAGATTCTATCCATAAATATAAAGAACAATCCGTACTAATAATAAATAATAAACATCTAGTAGGACAATTAGATAAAAAATCAATAGGAAAAACTTCTGGTTCCATAATACATATACTCTATAATGATTATTCTCCAGATCATGCTAAAAATTTCATTTATAAAATTCAAAAAATGGCTACACAATTTTTAAATATTTACGGATCAACTATTTCCATTAAAGATGTTATTATTACAAATAAAACTTATAAAAATAATCTAGAAAATATTTTTGATAGTACAGATAAAGAAGTTAATCTCCTTATAGAAGAATATAAACAAATGACTTTAGAAAGATTGCCGGGATTTTCATTATAGGAAACTTTTGAATTAAAAGTTAATCAAATTTTAAATAAATCAATAGATAAATCAAGTACTCTTGTTATGAATAATATTAATTCAACAAATTGATTAAAATAGTTAGTTAGTTGTGGCTCTAAAGGTAATAATATTAATATTTGTCAAATATTAGGTTGTTTAGGTCAATAGAATGTTTCCGGAAAAAGAATTCCTAATGGATATAAAGATAGATCACTCCCACATTTTAATAAGGAAGACTCAGGTAGTAAAGCTAGAGGCTTTATAAGAAGCTCATATATAGTAGGTTTGAATCCATATGAAATGTACTTTCATGCTATGGGTGGAAGAGAAGGATTAGTAGATACTGCATGTAAAACAGCTGCTGTGGGTTATATATAGAGAAGAATGATTAAAAGAATGGAAGATGTTACTGTAAAATATAATGGATTAGTAACTAATAGTAAAGATGAAATAATTTAGTTCCTATATGGTGAAGATGGTATAGATGCTATAGGTATAGAATTATAGAAATTAGAAATAATAGGCATGGATGATGAAACATTCGATAAAAAATACTTATGAGAAGAAAATGAATATCCAGATCTAAAATAGAAATTAGATATGGAATACTATATACTAAAAGATAATAGAGAATATCTAATAAAAAATATAAAATCATTAAATAATACAGAATACTTTAACCTACCATTAAATATAAAAAGATATCTATATAATTCTATAGCATTAGATACAGGTATAGAATTACCTTCTCCCACTTATATAATAGAAAAAGTAAATGATCTATCTAATAGATTAGCTAAGTTAATATATGATGAAAGAGGAATATTCCTATACTCAATACATCTAAGATCAATGCTAGCTTCTAAAAGAATAATAAAAGAATATAACTTAAGTAAAAAAGCATTTAATATGATAATAGAATATATATACAATAAATATATAAAAACAATAATACATCCTGGTACTAATGTAGGAATAATATCAGCATAGAGTATAGGTGAACCTACAATGTAGATGACTTTAAATACATTTCACTATGCTGGTGTAAGTAGTAAAAATGTTACATTAGGATTACCCAGAATGGAAGAACTATTAAATGCTACTAAAGAAATAAAAACTCCATCATTATCCATAAAATTAAAAGATAAAGGAATAATAAAAAATTTCGTATCTAAAATAGAAACTTATCCTATAAGTAATATATTAGATTGTATAGAATTACATTATGATCATTCTCATTAGATAGATTAGGAATTCATAGAATTATATATGGAATTAAATGAAGAATTAAAAGAAATAATATGATCACCATATATTATAAGGTTAATATTAGATACTTAGAAAAAAGAAAATAAAATATTAAGTAATAGAGAAATAGGAAATTGTATAGAATTATATATGAAAGATTTATTTTGTTTTTTTAATGATGATAATGAAGATATTTCTATAATTCATATTAAATTTAAAAAAAATAGTTCAATTATTAAGAATTTATATGAAGAATATGTTAATATTGAACAGTATTTTAGAGGAATAATTAATATTATAATTAATATATTAATGAGAGGTGACACTGGAATAACTAAAGTTATATTAAAATAGGATGATAATGAATAGATATTAGATACAGAAGGAACTAATTTAAGAGAAATTATTAATATGGAAGAAGTTGATTTTAAAAGTATTTATTCTAATAGTATATAGGAAGTATATAAAATATTAGGAGTAGAAGCAGCGAGAAGAGTTATAATGCAAGAATTGAAAAATGTAATAAGTTTTGACGGTAGTTATGTTAATTTAAGACATATAAGTATATTATGTGATGTAATGACAAGAGATGGAAATATTTCTCCTATTAATAGATATGGAATGAAATTTAATAATATAATAAAAAAAGCGACATTTGAAAGAAGTATGGACTGTTTATTAGAAGGAGGATTTTTTAATATTAAAAATAAAATAAAAGGAATATCTGAAAAAATAATTACAGGTTAGTTAATAGAATGTGGAACATCAAGTTTTGAATTATTATTAAATTTTTAGATGTTAAAAAATATAATAGATTAGTCATTAGTAGTTGATAATAATTTATATTTTATGTAGAATAAGATGAATATTAACATAGAAAAAGATTAGTATAATGTAGAAGGAGATAAAATAATAATAGGAGAAGATATAATGAAGATGAGTCCTATATATTAGTATTAGGAATGTTCAGTAAGTCCTGTTTATAGTTTACCCATAGCTGCATCACCAGTATTTAATTAGAGTAGTATAGAGTAGGGATAGTATATGGGATATACACCTACTACACCTAATTTTAATCCTAATTAGAATGGAATATAGGAATATAATTATAGTCCTACTACACCATAGTATTAGCCTATAGTATCACCAATGGCTAATTCACCTAACATATATTCACCTGTAGCTAATTTTTCACCTACATCACCTGGTATTAGTAATTATTAGGATTATAATAAATAGGATCAAGGAAATTATGTATCTAATTCACCAGTTTATAGTCCTACATGACAAGGTTAGGTTAATTCACCTGGATATAGTCCTACATCACCTGGATATAGTCCGGCATATAATTTTCCAAATATTAACAATAGTCCGACAATATTAGAGAGTAGTGATGAAGATAATAAGTAAGTTTTTTATTATCAATAAATTTCATTTTATTTTTTTTAATAAAAATATCACAAAATAGAAAATATAAGAAGAAGAAAAATACAAAAATAGTTATCTAAAAGATGGGTTAGTCAATGTATAATTATGAAATAGATATAATATTGATAAATAATAAGTTATTAGAAAGATTTATTAAGATAGAAAGAATATTTTATAGTTTTCTTAAAATTAAAAATTATTTTATTTATTCTTCTTCCATATTAGCAGATTGATATCCTGAATATTCCTAAATTAAATCTGTTATATTAGATTCAGCTTCTGTAAATTCCATTTCATCCATTCCTTCACCAGTATATCAATGAATAAAGGCTTTTCTTTTAAACATAGAACTAAATTGTTTCTTTATTCTTTCAAATACAGATTTTATTGCAGTAGTATTACCTATAAATGTGCTACTTGTTTTTAAATTAGCAGGAGCTATATCACATAAGGATGTTTTAATATTATTTGGAATTCATTCTATGAAGAAATTAGAATTTTTATCCTATACCTATCTCATCTATTCATCAACTTCTTTAGTAGAAATTGAACCTCTAAACAATGCGGAAGCTGTTAAATATTTTCCTTCAGTAGGATCTATTGCGCACATCATATTTTTACAATCAAACATCTACTAAGTTAATTCTGCAACAGAATAATTTCTATAATCTTCACTTTTTCTACTAGTTAAAGGAGCAAAACTAATAGTGAAAAAATGTAATCTAGGAAATGGAACTAAATTTACTGCTAATTTTCTTAAATCTGAATTTAATTGACCTGGAAATCTTAAACAGCATGTCATTCCTGACATAGCATGACTAACTAAATGATTCAAATCATTATAAGATGGATTAGTTAAGTTTAAAGTATTCTAACATATTAAATATAAAGCTTCATTATCTATTATAGGGCAAGAATCTGTATTTTCTATTAACTAATGTATAGAAAGAACGGCATTATAAGGTTCTACTACTGTATCACTTACTTTTGGAGATGGAAATACAGGAAATGATAATAATAATCTATCAGGATATTCTTCTTTTATTTTAGATAATATTAAAGTTCCCATACCTGAACCTGTTCCACCACCTAATGAATGACACATCTAAAATCCCTAAACTTTATCACATAATTCTACTTCTTTTCTTATAGTATCCATTACCTAATCTACTAATTCTGCACCTTCTGTATAATGACCTTTAGCTCAATTATTTCCAGCACCTGAAGCACCATGTATGAAATTATCTGGTTTAAATAATCCTCCAAATTCACTTGTTTTAATTGTATTCATTATTCCAGGTTCTAAATCTACTAATATTGATCTAGGAACTAAACGATTACCTTTTGCTTCACTATAATAAACATTTGTTCTTTCTGATGTATTTCTTACAAAATCATTTTCTTCATTTTCTTTAGTAATATATTCTTTGATACCTGTATTAGAAATATTATGTTCTTCGTTAATTGACTATCAAAATTTATAACCAACTTGATTTCCACATTGTCCAACTTGAATATGTATAATTTCTCTCATTTAATTTTATGTTAATTTTTGATAAAAATAAAAATGTGAAAAAATAATAATTTTAAAATAATTTTATATAATACAGATATTAAGATAAAAAATAAAAAATATTTATTTAATAAAGAAATTGAAATACAAAATGAAGTTAAATTTATTAATAAAGAAATAAATATAATTTTTTAGAATAATTTTAATGATAATTTATCATTATATGATGAATTAAAGAAGGATTTTTCAAATAATATTAATTTAGAAAATATTTGAAATAATTTTTTATATTTATTTAATGAATATTATGATAAAAATATTAACAATAATATAATAATTCAAATATTTATAATAGACAATAACAATATTTCAACTAATAAGTTTATCAATGATTTTATATTTAATTATTATATTAGTACTAGTGAAATGGATATAAATAGTATATGTAAAGAGTGAAGCATAGATAGGGATGATATAACAATAATAGAAGATAATATAATAAATGAAGAGAAATTAAATGATATAATAGAGACAATTCTAAGTAAATATATAGATAATTTAGTTCTTAAAATAAATTAGAAATTATAGTTAAAAGAAAAAAGAAAATCATTCATATAGTTATTATGAGATAGCAATAAGGAAGAAGATAATTTAAAAATAAAATATTATATAGCTAATAAAATGTTAATGTTAGGATTATATGAAGAAGCAATAAATATATATTAGATATTACTAACATATAATATATATGTAACATATTCAATTCTTCAATTATATATATGTGATATAATAAGAGGAGTTATATTAGAATAGGATGAAGTATATGAAATAATAGAAAAGTTATTATTAGAAGAAAAGAAAGAGGATGATATAGAATATTGAATAATTATAATAATAATATATAATTCATTCAATAATATAAAATTAGAAAAAGAATTATATAATAAGATGAATAGTATATGAAGAGAAAATAATAAAGAGAATTTAAATATAGTATTAAATATAAGTGGATATATATATTATAAAACTTTAGATATATATGAGAAATGTATAATATATGAATTGAATTTAAATAAAATAATAAATTATAACTATAATAAATAGTATCTAATAAATAGAAAATATTATAGTATAAATGAAATATGAAAAGATGAAATAGAAATAATATTAGAAGAATATGAAATAGAAAATAATAAAGAAAATATAATAATATTACACTATGATTAGATAATAAAATTAAAAATTAAAAGAAAAACTATAAATTATAATGAAGTTAAAATAAACATAGGAGAGATTATATCTATAGACAATAATATAATTAATTTAAAAATAAAAAATAATTTTGAAAAAATAATTTTAAATCATAATGATAAAAATTTAAAAATTGAAAAAAATATAAAAATTGAAAATAATAATATAGAAATAGAAAATATAAAAGATTCTTATTATGGTGAAATAATAACATGTCAAATAAATACTAAAGAAAATATAAAAAATATTTTATATAAATAGAACAATTAGTATTACAATGTTCTATAGATAGAAAAATCTGAAAATTTTTTAAAATTTTATTTTATAATTTTTTATGAAAATTTAAAATTTAAAATATTTTTTAAAAATAAAATTTATATAAAAAAATTTAAAATTAATTTAAAATTTATAAAAAAAATAAATTATTTATTTTTATATAATTCAAAAGATATTTTAAAATTTAATACTTTAGAAAAAAATGTAAAAATAAAAATAATTCAAGAAAATTATTCTTTTAATTTTTTAAAATAGGACAATGAAAATAATTTATTCTTTTTAAAAGAAAAAATTGAAAATGAAAAAAATCAAGAAAAATTCTCATGTATAGATAATGGTATTATTAATAAAATTATAGAAATTAATAAAATAAAAATTAAAAAAATAAATATTTTAATAGAATATAATAAAGAAAATAAAATAATTTTTGATTATTTATCTATAGACGAACATATTATAGATAAAAGAAATTATATTCAAAATATTATTTGTGAATTATTTTCCTTAAATTCCTCCTTTATTACTCTAATAATTAGAAATAAATTAAATATAAAATTAAATTTTTATATAAATTTAAAAAATAATAAAAATTATTATATTTTAGGAAATATGAAAATAAAAATAAATTTAAATGAAAATGAAATAAAATATATAAAAATTCCCGTTTTGTTCCATTCTATAGGCAATTATGACATAGTATTTTCTTCTAAATTTATTACTTTTGATCCATTTATAGGAAAAGAATATCATAATTGAGGTATTAAAACAATTAACTTTTTAATTTTTTTTTAAATATTTGTTTTGTTAATAAAAATTTTCAAAGAAAATTTTTAAATGTTATTTTAGAAATTTTTTTGAAAAAAAAATTAAAAAGTTATTTTAATAAAAATTTTGAAAAAATTTTTAAAATAAAAAGTTATTTTAATAAAACAATTTTTTAAATCGAATCTTAATTTTTCATAAAAATATCACACTTTTTAATATAGATTAAAATAGACCTCTTATTCATTTAACACAAATAAAATGGTATTTCCAACTACAAAGACAGCTGTTAAAAGAAAACATAATAAGAAAAAAACTTATTCCTTATTTAGAAGCTATATTCCAAAAGTATTAAAACAAATAGACCCTACTAAGAAATTAGATAAAGGTGCAACTACAGTAATATCAGATATGTTAGTTCAATTTGTAACTAGAGTAGAAGAAACTTTAACTGATCTTAAAGTAAAAGATAACTTAAAATCTGTTACTTTATCCACAAGAGACATTTAGACTGCAGTCAGATTATTAACAGCGGGAGAATTATAGAAACATTGTATTTCAGAAGGAGTTAAAGCAGTAACAAAATATAATACTCCATCTAAATAAATTTAATTTTTTTAACACTAAAATAATAATAATAATTTTTATATGTTTAATATAATAGATTTCATCTATATGTTCTTTAGTTTAACTAATATAATAACTTTTTTCTTCATTAAAAAAATTTCATTATCTTATATAGTAACTATACTATATCTATTCTTAACCTCTTATAACTTTTATATTTATATAGATGATAAAATAAATTATAAAGAATATATAATAGAACTCATAGATTCTATTATATTTTTATTCTTCCTATTATTAGTTCATCAAGAAATATCATTTTTATCATCATTCCAATATTTTATAAAAATAATAATTTTTTTACATAAAATTAAATTTATGAATTTTTTAGAAATAAAATTATTGTTTTTGTTAATATTTCATATTTTATTTTTAATATTGTTATTATCAATAAAAACAATAAGTCAATCATATCCGACCATTATTTATATGTCATATACTTACCTAGAACTAAAAGTATGATATAGTCTTCTCTACTCTTTGATTCCTGTAAATTTAAATATTAATTTTGATCCTAAAATTTGTTCAAAAAAAATTAAAGATAATTGAAATATTTACATAAATTCAAAATATTTCTAGTTTTTTAATTTAATTTTTATCTATAAATATCAAATGATTGTTAACTTTTTATGCGCAATCTTTTACGGATTAACTCAATACTTTTCTGCATATATGATTGTTAACTTAATTAATTGATTATACGATGAAAATAAATTTAAAAAATTTTATATTTATTGCCTTTGATCAATGTGTTTATTAATATATATTATTCGTATTCATCTTTATGATTACTCCATTAAACAAAATAAATTGATAGGATTGAAATTAAAAATTGGTCTTCATTATTTAATATATAATCATAGCCTTACTCTAGAACCACAAGAAGAAATGAATTTAAATATAGGTTCTGCTAGTAATCTTCTCTCTTTAGATATAGAAAATATATACAGAGCTATGGTAGAAATAGATTGCTTACTAGCAATAATTGTTCATATCTTTATGGTATTTATTTACATAAGTTATTACTCTTTTTATTCCATACTATTAGGATATATTATGTTCTTTACTCTAGTAATAATTTCAATCATCTTATCCAAACTAAGCCGTAATTATCTTTCTAAAATATTTTTATATAAAGACGAAAAATTAAAATACATAAATGAATTTTTCCGTAACATAAAAATTTTAAAAATTTATAATTGAATAAAACCCTTCATAGAAAATATAATTCAAATTAGAAATAAAGAAAATGAATATGCAAAACGGTTCCTATTTGTAAATTCAATAAATTATGGTATTTGAAGAGTCGCTTGTTATGTTATTGAATATATTACTGTCGGATCTTACTTATATTTTCAAAAAAATAAAATTTTACCCGGAGATTAGTACGGATTTATTTTTGTTATCGGATTTCTTTCTTGCTGTATTCAAATTCCAACTTTGTTAGATGTTATTATTAACGCTACTATTAGCACAAGCAGAATTAGAAAATTTTTTTTATTAAAAACTTATAAAAGTAATTTTAAACAAAAATTTTTAAATTTTTCTAGAGGTGATATTAATATAAATAATACAAGTTTTTATATTTCTAACACTAAAATTGAATAGGCCCGAATTATTAAAAAAATTAATTTAAATATAAAACAAGGTCAATTTGTTTGTCTAACAGGTAGAACATCTTCCGGAAAGACTACTTTGTTAGATTGTTTAGGAAAATTATACATAAATAATCAAAATAGTAATAATAGAGTCTTTATAGTTTCCGGAACTTTATCTTATTCCTCTCAAATCCCTTGATTAGAACAAAAATCAATAAAAGAAAATATAATTTTTTATTCTCCTTTTAACACTAAAAGATACAATGAAGTACTTACTATTTTATGTCTAGATTAGGACATAAAATAGTTTCCGGAAGGTGATGAAACTATAATTTCCGAAGTTAATTGTAATATTAGTGGTGGTCAAAAATAGAGAATAAATTTAGCAAGAGCTATTTATAAAATAGCTGATATTTATTTATTAGATGATGTTCTTTCTGCTTTAGATGTTTCCGTTTCCGAATTTATTATAAAAAATTGTTTTAAAAATTTTTTAAAAAATAAAACTATAATTTTAGTAACAAATTCTCTTATGGCAATGAAATCTTGTGATTTTATTATTTATTTAGAAAAATTGAAAATAGTTTATTAGGGAATTTATTCTGATATGACAGAAGATAAATTAGAAATATTAGAAGATGATTGTGAAGAATTTGATGATGCGTAGATAGAACAAAATAATATTTATAGGGAAGATTCAAAAAGTTTTAGTATGACAAAATATTTTTCTATTACTAGAGACATTGAAGTAATTGAAGAATATTAGTAGGAAGAATTAATTAAAAATATAGAAATAATTTCTGATCCTAGTATAGGTACAGTTAATTGATATTTTAAAAATACAAGTTATATTATATTATTTATAATAATAATGGCGTGTATATTAAATAAAACTATGAGAATATTATAGACATCTAAATTAAATTTATAGGAAAATTATAATAATTATTTTAAAAATGAATGAAGTATATACTTTTATGGACAATTATTATTCATGATTATATATTATATGGTAATGATGCTATATAGATGAATAGTTTATATAGGGTTCGACTCTAAGTTGTTAAGAGATTTAGTTAATACTAAGTTATTAGTACTATAGTAGTTATAGTTAGGATCAATAATAAATAGATTCACAATTGATATGCATGTAACAAGTATTACAAGTGTAGTATATCTAATAATAATACTATTCATAATAGCAGAATGATTAGTATTCATGGTGTATGGAATATTATATATAGAACATATGTATATACTAATAATAATATTCACGATATCTCTAATAATATTATAGATATTATATCTAAAGATTATATCAAAAATAGAACCATTGTATCTAGTAAAGTTATATAAGTGTTATAATAATTATATAAGTAATATGAGAGGATATAAAACTATAAAGATAATGGGAAGATTAGACAATGTTATAGAGGAACAATATAATATAATATAGACAATGGCAAAATATGATCTAACAAAGATAGAGATGATAGGATGATTTACTATGAGAACAGAATGAATAAGAATAATATTAACATTCGGATTATTATTTCTAGTAATATATAAAGAGAATAGAAATAATTCATATAAGAATACGGGAGCATTAGTAAGTTTAGTATTCCATATAACAACAACAACATATTATCTTATAACAGCAATAGGATGATATTGACAAGGTATGACACATACTAATAATATAAGAAAGTATTGTAATTTAGATAAAGAAAAAGACGGAGAAATATTAAATTAGATATGGCCTATTAAGGGAAGAATTGAATTCAAAAATATAACATTGAAATATCCAGGTAATAAAACACCAGTATTAGATAATATATCATTCATAATAGAATCAGGATTAAAGATAGGAATAGTAGGAAGAACAGGAGCAGGAAAATCAACAATATTCTCAACAATATTATAGATATTAGATATAGAAAAAGGAGAAATTATAATAGATGATTTCGACATATTAAAATTAGATCCTAGATATGTAAGAAGTAAAATAAGTATAATTCCACAAGAGCCTATAATATATCAAGGTACAATAAGATATAATATAGATCCTTAGGATTTATATACGGATGAAGAAATAAACAGTTGTTTGAAAATAGTTAGATTAGACAATATAATAGGAGAATTTCCTCAAAAATTAGAGCATAATATTAAGTTATCAGAAAATCCATTCAGTGTAGGACAAATGCAATAGTTATGTTTTGTTAGAGCATTATTAAGAAATTCAAAAATTATTTTATTAGATGAAGCAACAGCATCTATAGATTCAGAATTAGATAATTTTTTATAGTCTGTTATAAGATTAACATTTTCAAAATCTACAGTTTTAACAATAGCACATAGATTAAATACAATAATAGATTATGATAAGATTTTAGTATTAGATAAGGGGAAAATAATTGAATATGATACTCCTTAGAAGTTATTAAGTTATGATAGTGTATTTAAATCATTATATGACTCTTAGTAAGTTTTTTTATTTTTTAAAAAATGTTTTTTTTAATTTAAATTTATGTTAGGTTAAGGTTAGGTTAACCCTAACCTAACCCTAATTTTACATAAAAATATAATGTTAGAATATGAAATATTAGCAATGAAAGTAGAAGAATTATTAATAAAAAAATAGCCAAAAATAAAATATAAATATATAAACATAATAGATTCATTTCATTTTATTATAGAAGAGTATAGAAATAAATTATTATTATCAGCAAACAAAAAAACAATATTATTATTATAGTTAAAAAATGATTTTAAAAATATTGAAGAAAAAATTTTAAATTCAATTTAAAAAATTTTTTAAATAAATATTATTTTTTATTTTTTAACACAAAAACATAAATATGAATTTATATAATAGAAATGAATTATTATCTGATAATTATAAGGAAAAAAATATTAAAAATGAAAAAATATTATTTAAAGATTTAACTACATATAAAAATATAGAAATTAATAATAAAATTTTTGATAATATTAATGGAGTATATGAAAAAATATATGAAATTAATAACAAATAGAAAAGTACCGTTTGTACATGTAACAAATCTCAATGTTTAAAATTATATTGTGATTGTTTAATAAATTAGTTATATTGTAATGAATCATGTATGTGTAAAAATTGTAAAAATAATACAGATTTTGAATTAATAAGGAATAGAGAGATTAATAAAATATTAAGTAAAAATATTGATGCTTTTAATAGTAATAAAAATATGTGTAAATGTAATAAGACTAAATGTATAAAAAAATATTGTGATTGTTATTCTAATAATTTAAAATGTAATGAATCATGTATTTGTATAAATTGTAAAAATCACACTTAATTTGAATTATAAATTTTTTATAATTCAAAATTTAATTTTTTAAAATAATATATTTTTAAACTTATAAATTTTTAAAAAAAAAAAAGGATAATTTTTTTTTAAAAATATTTTAAAAAATAATATACTTATAAATAAATTATTTTTAATCAAATAACACTAAAATAATTTTTATATACTTTAATATGGGATTAACAAACAGATCTTTTTATATATAGATGGGAATATTAACATTATTATTTATATTAACAATAACAATAATGCTTATAATAGATCCATATCATATTTTAAAAAAATATATATCAGATGATAATTTTTATTAGATAGATTAGAAAATATTACAAATATTTGGTGAATTAATTTTAATTAAAAACTAGGATATATGTAATGTATTATTTATGTTTGTAAGTAATATTCATGAAGAATATAGTAATAATATTCCTAATTTATCATCAGAATATTCTATTATATATTATAATACTAATAAAATATTTATAGAAATTGTTAATTTATTATCTATTGAAATAAATTATTTATATTTTTTAAGAAGAAAATTATTAAATTATTATAATTATAATCAAATAGAAAATGATCTATTTATTATAAAAGAATATAAATTAAAAGATAGTAGAGAATTTTTTAATTTTAATAATCCCAAATTTATTAATATACCTATTAAAGATAGTAAAAAAATTTCTGTAACATTTGATGATTTTGTTATAAGTTTAGATTATAATGTATTATTTGATTGAAAAAAACAAGAATTAAAAGATTCAGATTTTCATGAATGTGATATATTTAAATCTAAAGAAGATTTAAGTAAAGAATATTATCAATATACAGATAAAGATAATTGTATCTCTTATAAACTTATTTATAAAGAAGAAGAAATAGAAACGAAAAATAAAATATATGAACAAAAATTAAATATTATTAAAACTTGAAAAGAATTTAAAGGTATTAATATATATGAAATAGATATATCAAAATATAATGATGAATATTATTTTAATATTATTCAATATACATATATAAATTTTAAAGAAAAATCAATAAAATATAAATTTAAAATAATTAAAAAAACTATTCAAAATGGTATTATTCCTACTCCAATATTAGAAGATTTTAAAAATAATGAAATAAAAACCCCTTTAGCTATTTCTAATGTTTTTTGATCCATTAATAATATTAGATAGAGTCATTATTCTTTAGGTGCATTAATATAATTAATTTTTTAAATAACACAAACATTTTTAAATTGGAATATTTCTATATCATCTTTTTGTAGTTAGAATAATGTTCATGATATTGCTATGATACAAAATATTATGAGAAAATATTATTCTAACCATAGAGAGATGATATAGAAATATTCATGTTCAAATTAATTAATTATAAAGTTCAATATTATTCTTGTTACCAGAAAATAAAATATATTTATCATTGAAACATATATTAGTAAGCTTATAGTTTATATTATAATTAATAATATTATTAAGAAATTTATATTTTCCTATTCCTTTATTACTATAATAACATATTGTATTATTATTATTACTTATACCTGTAATACCATAATCTCTTAAATTAAAATATTTCTTATTACATATAAGATTATTACCCTATAATAATTCTTCCTTATTTAATTTATAATGATATAATACTCCATATCTATCACCATCATATATATTATAATAACTATTATCATAAAATATATTCTAAACTTCCCTATTAATAATACTCTTATTACTTAATAAATTATAATAATCTTTCATTTTTCTTATATCATATAAATATATTTCATTAATTTCTGTAGATACTATTAAATAATTCTATTCTATCTTATTAATATTAATTATTCTATCTTCAAGAATAATTCTCCTAATAAATTTAAAATCTTTTCCATTAAATATACTAAAAACATTTCCCTATTTATACCCATAACTAATAATATAATTTCCTATATAAAGAATATTGTCCATACTACTCTTATCTATTACTTCTCTATTCTTACTAAAATATTCTATTAATTTCTCCTTCTATATATCATATCTTATTATACTATTCCCTGTACTAATATAAATATTTTCTCTATATTCCATAATATTTTTAATCTTCCTATTAATTTTTATATTTTTTAAAATCTTAATTTTCCCTCTACTTATTCTAAACATACTAAAATAATTATTCATAGTATCTATACTAACAAATTCTTCCCCTTTACCTATAAACTTATTAATATAATAACTATTACTCTACATAAACTCATGTTTAAAAATATTTCTTCTCTTAAAAATCTTTTTCTTTCTTTCCTCCGTTATTTTCTCTATTTCATAACTATTATACTAATAATTCTAAGTCTATTCTATCTCTATCTCTTTATATTCTGCTTCTGGAAATAAATAATCATAATTTATCATTAATAATATAAATAAAATTAATTAATTAAAACTTTTCAAAACTAATTAAATTAAATTTCTCTTTATTTTTCTTAAATTTAATATCTTTTACCCTCAATACATTAATATTTTCTTCTTCTTTTTCATTGTATACTTCTTCTATCTCTCTATTCACTTGTATTGAATTAGTTATATCCTATAATGGTATTCTTTCCTTCTTATTCTTCTTCATTAATATAATTTTATCAATTTATGGAAAATTATTTAACAATTTATAAACTTAAATTAAATAAAATTAATGAATTCAAAAGAAAATTAAATAATAATAATATTTTATCCATTAATGAAATTTCTAATGAAAATTATTCCCTTATTTTTGGTACAATTTATAAAAATACTTCAATAAAAAATAAATTAATTAATTATTATTCTAATGACATTAATAATATCTTATTAAAAAGAAATTCTTCCTATGATCAATTAATAAATACTTATGAAAATAATTTATACATTGAAGATTCTCTCTATAAATTGAAAATTTTAAATAAAGTTAATGTTATAAATGATAATATTTGTATAGGTATTCCTGTAGTACTTTCTGGTAATTATAATAAAAAAGAAAATACTTTTTATTACGATAAAATTCATTATCTTAATAATATAATTGAAAAAATTATTATTAATCCAACTCTTAAATTATCAATCAATCCATTGCTAATATTAATTTCAGACTTTTCTTTTAATATTTCTTTAATTGATTACTTAAATAATATTTTAAATAATAATTTTTTAACACTCATAATTTCAGGCATTTTTTTAAATATAGAAGAAAAAAATTTAAATGAAAATTATGAAAAATTAGATAAAATTTTTGAAAATTTTTTAAAAAATAAAAATTTAAAAAAAATATTTCTTTCCCTTCAAATAATAATTCAAATAATATTTTACCTTTATATAAATTTTCTTCTTTACTTTTTCCCTTATCTATAAAATATAATAATTTTATCCTGTTAGAAACTCCTTCAAAGTTTAATATAGAAGAAAATAAAATATTTTATACAATAAATCATACTAAAATTAATAATAATAATTTATATATAGATCATATAATTAATAATAAAAATCTTATTCCTAATTCTCCTGAAGAAATTCTTTCTAATAAATTTTTTGATCTTTTAGATAATAAAAATTTTATTTATTATATAGTTCTAACAAATAATAATTTTAAAATTCAAAAAATTATTTCTGAACAAATAATTTGCTTTAATCTTAATATACCATCATTCTCTTCTTCTAATACAATTTTATTATACGATATAAACTTAAATAATGGTATATTTATAAAGATTTAATTTTTAAATATTTTTTAAAAAAAACATAAATTTAAAATAAAAAATTTTAAAAAAATCAATAAATTTAATAATTAATTTAAGCCTCACATGATGAACAAGTTGTATTATTTTCTTTATCAGATTCCTCTTCCATTCTACTCTTTAATATCTCCATATCTACTGTAAATTTAATTGGATTTACTGCTGCTTGTGTCCTTAAATAATATAAACTACTTTTTAATTTTTTATTTCATCCATACATATGAACATTAATAACTTTTCTTACATCAGCATCTTTCATAAAAATATTTAAAGACTAATTCTAGTCTATAAACCATGCTCTTTCTACTGCCATATCCATTATAAGTTTTTGACTTATTTCTCATACTGTCTTATAAATATTTTTAATTTTAATAGGAATTTTATTTATCTACTAAATACTTCCATCATTTGCCATTAACTTCTATCTCATATTATCATTTCATAAGTTTATTTTTTGTAAATCTTTAATTAAATCCTTATTAACTACCGTATAATCTCCTGTTAAAACTCTTCTTACATATAAATTAGAAGTAATAGCTTCACATGCTTCAACATTTTTTAAAATCTAAGCAGTAGTTGCTGTAGGCATAGAAGTTGTAACTAAAGAATTTCTACATCCGTAAAGTTTTAAATCTTTTCTTATCTAATCTCAGTCGCAAAGTCCACTAAATTTAACATTTTCTCAATGATCAAACTATAAAATGCCTTTCTAATACTAAGAACCTTCAAACTTCTCATATGGACCATATTTTTTAGCTAAATCTATAGAACATTTTAGTGCTCCGTAATAAATTACTTCAAAAATTGCCGAATTTAAAATTCTTGCTTCTTTACTAGTAAATTCTAAATTTAATTTAAAGAAAACATTTTGTAGCCCCTAAACTCCTATACCTATAGGTCTAGTTTTTAAATTTCATTCTTTAGCATCTTTATCACAATAAAATCCATTATCTATAACTTTATTTAAAGCATCACAACATTTATAAGCTATTTTTTCTAATTTTTCAAAATCAAATTTTTTAAAAATATTTTCATTTTCGGACTAATTTTTTACAACAAATTTTCTTAAATTTATACTACATAAATTACATATAGAAGAATATTTTCCATCTGTATATTGAATAATTTCAGTGCATAAATTAGAAGTCTTAATAGTTCCTAAATTATTCTAATTACTTTTTATATTACACTAATCTTTAAACAAAAAATAAGGCATGCCTGTTTCTAATTGAGCTATACAAATATGTCTCATCAAGTCTCTTGCTTCTACTTTTTTCTTATATCTTCTTTCTTTAACGTAATTCATGTATAAATTATTGAATTTTTCACCGTAAGATTCCTATAAACCAGGACATTCATCTTCGGACATTAAATATCAATGTTTATTATCTCTAACAAATTCCATGAACAAATCAGAGACTCATAAGCCTAGGAATAAATCTCTACATCTCATCTCTTGATTTCCTGTATTTTTTCTAAGTTCAACAAATTCATAAATATCAGCATGTCAAAGTTCTAAGTATATTGCTACACTACCTTTTCTTTTATTGCCACCTTGATCAACATATCTTGAGCTACTATTAAAGACATGAAGCATGGGAATAATACCGTTACTAGTACCGTTAGTACCTTTAATATATTGGCCTTTAGACCTTATATTAGAGATAGAAATAGCTACACCACCTGCATATTTAGAGAAAAAAGCTGTTTTTTTTAAAGTATTATAAATACCGTCTAAGGAATCACTTTCCATAGACACAAGAAAGCAAGAGGAAAGTTGTGGGAAAGAAGTTGAAGATGAAAATAAAGTAGGAGTAGCATGAGTATAGTATTGTTGTGACATTATATTATAAAATTCTAAAACTTTTTCTAAGCATTCTGATTCTATATCAGAATAATTATAGAAGAGATTAACAGCAACTCTCATTAGCATATATTGGTATCTTTCTACTGATTTATTATTTATTTTAAGGAAGAATTTTTTATAAATTGTGCAAAAGCCGAAATAGTCTAACATAAAATCATTTTTATGTAAAATAGTGTTATCAATAATATGAGAATTATTTTTTACGAAATTTAATATTTTTAGAGGAATCAATTTAATATTAGCATTCTTATGATAGTCATAAAGGTTTTGTATTGTATCTGAGAAAGAATTAGAAGTTTGTTTTTGATTTAGATTAATTATAATATTTTTGGCCAAAGTACCAAAAATTGGATTTATGGAGTAGAATGAAATAATTGTTTCTGCAGCGTAGAAAGATAATTCTTCAGTAGTAATGCCTACTTTAAGAGTTGAAAAAATTTTATCAACAAGAATAGGAATATCAATAGTTTTATTATTGTTAATTAGTTTATTATAATTAATTATTAATTTTTCTTTACTTAATAATTGTTTTGAATTATTTCTTTTTATAACCTACATTGATATTTTTAGAGATTCTTATGTTGTGTTGAATTAAATTTAATTGATTAATTTTAGGTATAAGAGATTTATTATTGGTTAGATTATATAGATCTGAATAGTATAATTTTAGATCATCAATATTTTTTATATTATTTATGTTATTTTCTAGTCATATTTTATATTTTTCATTATTAAATTTGCGTAAATATAGGGGAAATATTTTTTCATTTTTTAAGAAATTTTCTAGATTTGGAAAGTTTATTATAAAGGAAAATAAAGAAAATTTTTTTATTGAGATAATAAGGGATGATTTATGAGAGAGAATAAAATTTTCGAATATTATTAATTGGGTTTTATTTAAATAATTTATTATTTTAAAAAAATTTTTTAAATTTTTATTTTTTAAAAAAAGAAAAAAAGTTTTTAAATGATTATCATCTGAGATTAAAAGAAATTTTTTTATGAATTTATTTGAATATTTTTGTTTATTTGAATATTTTATTAGGAATAGAAGATATTTTTGTAGTTTATTATTTGGAAGGTTCTATATAAGATAATTATAATATTTTAAATTTTTAAATTTTTTAAAAAAGTCCTAAGAAATTTTTAATTTTATGTGAATATAAAAATGTGAATTTTTTTTAAATAATTTTAGAAGTTTTTTATTATGAAATTTATTTAAGTAATTATATAGGGAGGAGGGAGAGAATTTAAGAATTAATTTTTTTAATTTCTTTTTATGGGAGTAATAAATTGCTCTTAGAATAATAAAATTTTTAGTATTTATTAAATTTTTTATAATAATTCTTAGGTTAAAAAGATATTTTATTTGATTTATTTCATTTAAATTTATATCTAAGGAGGGATTATTTTTAAAATTAATATAATTTTTTATATTTAAATAGAATAAGGGGAAGAATTTAATTGGTATAAATATTTTCCGTAAAAAATATAAATATTATTATTAAGATTTATTAGATTAATAATATTATTTGGTTGTTTATTTCATTTTTGAAGAATTGAGTGATTAATATTTAGGATAGTATTATTATTTAAGATATAATTTGAAGAAAATTTATTTATATGGGTTAGAATATGTAAATTATTATTATTATAAACAAAATTTATGTACGGATCTGATATTATAATTTTATTAATTGAAGATGTATTATTATTTAGGTCAAAGGAAAGAGTTTCTATTATGGTAATAGAATTAAATTGAAGATAAATATATTTTAAGGTTATTATATTATTAACAATTATTGTATCAAATATTTTTATATTAGAGATTGAATCTAATTTATTAGTATTAATATGTAATTTTTTATTTTCTTTATTTATTAAAATAAAATTTTTAAAATTTGTAATGAGTATTATAAGTCCATTATAATAAGAAAAATCGGAAATTATTTCATTAGATTTATAATTATTATTAAAAATATTTATTAATAAAGAATTATTTAAAGTGTTTCAAAGAATTATATTAGAGATGGAAGGAATAAGAAGAATATTTGAGTTAATGATTAGAGGATTAGAATAAAAATTTAAAATTTCTATTTTTAACAATTTTTTTAAAGAAAAATTTAAATGAAAAAAAATTAAATTTTTATTATCTGAACATAATAGTAGTATCAAATCATTATATAATTTTAAGTCTATGACTTTAATTATATTATTATAATTAATTAAGATAAAATCTTTTAGATTATAGTATAATTTTAAATAATTTTCATTTATTTTTATTAAAAAATTTTTAATAAAAAAAGGATTTTTTAATTTCTTTATTATTTTCATATTTGTGTTTTTTAAATTTATGTAAAATTACTTTAATTATTAAAGTCTTGAAGATCAATATTATAGTCTACATCTTTAGGATTAATATTTAATTGGGATAAAATATTCATTATTTTAGCATGTTTATTAAGATATTTTTGATTTTCATTATAATCGTTTATGTTATTAGAAATTTCATCTATAAGAATTTGAGAAATTTCTTTATATTTTGTGATGTATGAGTAGATAGAATTTTTATGATCTTTATAATTGTAGTCTTTATTTAATTTTTGGATGTTATGTTTAATATAAAAGAGTTTTTTATCTATAGAATCATTATATTGATTTAATAAAGAGATATCTTCGGCAGTAAAGATTGAGGAATCAGAATTTTTTAAAAATAACTTTAATTTATTTAGAAAATTAGTAATCATTAGTGTTTCAATATTATTAAATGTTTTTTATCATGATCTATAATTAAAGGAATATATGAATTTATTATTGTAAAGTTAAGAGAAGACAATTTACCTATATAGTTTCAATTTTTTATTTTCATTTTGACGATTTTATTATTCATTATTTTTAAGATATCAATGTTTATCAGCACTAAATATTTATATGTTAAAGATAATGAGTTTAATTTCGGAAAAGGAAAAAGATAAGCTATTTACAAATATTAATTTTGTTTATAGTATAATGAAAAATGTTGATGAAGTATGAAAAATAAATTTATTGTATATGGGAAAAGAAAAAATTAATAAAAATTTTGAAAAATTGGGAATAAGTAGAAATGGTATTTTAAATAATAATTTTAAAAAAAGTTTAAGTTTTATTTATTCTGATTTTTCATTAATAGAAGATAAAATTAATGAAAAATTAATAAAAAATTTTAATAAAAAATGATAGAATTTTCTTCTTTCTTTATATGATTAGTAGATAGATGAAAAAACAAAAATATTTTATAATTTAATAAAAAAAGAAAAAATTCCTAATTTTTTATTATTGTCACATAAATAGTAGATAATAAAATTAATTTATTTATATATTAAAAAAGAAGTTAAAGATAAATATAATTTTATTAATAATTTATTTAATATTATTAATAATAAAATTATTATAATGAAAGAAGAATTTATTGAAGAATTTATTAATATTGGAATATTTTATAAAAATAAAGAAAATAATAAAATTTTTAATACATATATATTAAAAATTTCATTTTTAAATATTTAGTTATATATATAGAAGTGTCTTATAATAGAAAAAACAGCTAATATATATCTTATAGATCCAAATATGTCATTTATTTTACATATATTAAAACTTATTACAGAAATAAAAAATTAGAATAAGTTTATAATATATGGAAGAATAACTTGGAATTCAATTTCTAAATCTATTATTAAAAATAAGATAAGTATAGATAAAATAATTCAATTTTTATAGAATTATTCTATTTATAAAATACCTTAGAATATAATAAATTCATTGAATATTTGATCTGTTAATAATTCTAGAGTGAAATATACTCCAAGTATTATTTATTATAATGTTTTAGAAAAAAATAAATTTTTAACTGAAATTCTATTTAATAAAAAAAATTACTATATATGTAAGTTATAATTTTTAATATTTCAAAAATTTCTAAATTTATTGATTCTTTTTTATTTAAATTTTATTAAAATTTTAATTAAATAAACGATTCTTATTATATTATTATATTATTATTTATTATATTGACAACATTGCAATATTTTATGATTATGATAAATTTAAAATTAATTAATTAATTTTTCTAAAAAAAGAAAATTATATTTCAAAATTAAAAATATTTTAATTTTTTTATTGTACTAAGCAACTAACAAATAGATTCTAAATTTGTAGCATATTTATCATAAAATATATGTTCATAGGAAAATTGTCCTATAACTGCACCATTATAATAAACTATAATTATTGGAATATGTTGTTTAAAATCTTTTATTATTTCTTGATATTTAAAAATGATAAATTTTTCATTTTTATTTATCTCAGCTAAATCTTTAAAAATTGAAATTAAGACATTCGATTCATCATTATTACCATATAATAAAACAAATACATAAACATTATCTTTTGAACATTCTGTAACTTCACTAACATAATCATTTCCATATTCCATTTTTCCAAATCTATATATGACAGTATTCTAAAATTCTTTAAGTCTATTTGTTCTATATTTCTCTATTATTTCATTATCATTTTCAAATGTATATAAATAATCTTCTTGTTTTTCTTTCTCTTTAACATTTTTTACTTTAAAAATTCCTCTTTTTATTAATTGATCTTCAAACTCTGTTTTACCTTGACCATAGTCTTCTAAAGTATTAAATTCATCAGGTCTCATATTTTTAATAATTAATTAATTAAAATAAACACAAACTACATATAAAAATTTACTCCTTTTGTTTTATTGTCCATACACTTTTAAATTCGAAATCATCATATAATTTTTTACCTTTCTATAATGTTTCAAAATTTCTTTCTAAATCTACTATCTTAAATTCAAATAGATTTAATTCGATCTAATTTTTTTCATATTTTCCTCAATTTATTATTGTGAAATTATTTTTTATCGTATCTATTAATATTGAATTTTTGAAACACTAAATATGTAATTCTTCTATTACATCAAAACTTCCTAATATTTGTCCACCTCAAGCACAATCTGATACAGCAGATGTCTATAAAACAACTTCACCTTCATAATGCGCTCTATTTGTAACTTCACTTATTTTTATTTCCGGATATCCTATATGTATTCCTATTCTTACTCTTAATCCTTTAAAAATAATTTTTTCATTTTCTATTTTAGTACTTGAAATTTCATTTTCTAATATTTCTTTTGATCATTCTATTTTAAGTAATCCTAATTGAACATCTTTTGATCATAATATTGCATCCATTACTGAATTAAAACATATAATAAATGAATCTCCTTCTGTTCTTATTTCATATCCATTATATCTATATAATAATTTTCTTAATAAAATATTATGTTCCTATAATCCTTTTTCCATATACTTTCCTAAAGTATCTCATAATGTAGTAGAATTTTCTATATCTGTTATTATAAAAACTACTTTTCCTTTTGGTGGCTAAATTAAATACTTATTATTAAAAAATTGTGATTCCGCATGTATATATTCATTTATATTTATGTATTCATCTATTTTTGTTGTTTTCTATACAGAATATTCATTTTTTATCATTTTATCTAATATTAATAAATTATCTTTATTATTAGTATAATATGTCTAATGTATTCCATTTTCATATAATAAAGTGTAATTATACTAAAAAGATATTTTACTCTCCTAATCATAAATTTTATTTTTTGTTTTACTGTGAATTAAAAATAAATTATTATTAATTAAATCCATATGTCGATCATATTCTAATTCATATATTAATATTTCATCTTTTCTATATACTAATAAAGAATATTTTCATAAATTTATTTTCTAATATTTATTAGTAAGAATTTTTGAAAAAATTGAAAACATTTTTGAATTTTTTCTATTAGGATTTGGATTATCTATATCTATATTAGTATTCTAAACATAATTAAAAAAGATATTCTTAGACTATTTGCTATTCTATACTGTTAAATAAAACTAAACTTCTTCTATATTATCATCTAAATTAAATATTTTATCTCTTTTCTTCATTTTACTATGTGTTCCGAATATTTTTATTTTTTTAGGATGTCATAAATTCTATAAAACAAAACATTGATAACAACTATCACTCAAAACATAATAACATAATGTACAATAAACAATATTATATGCATTCTTCCTATGTATATATCCATATATCATATGCTACATACATATACGTTCATCACAAGCTTTACATTTATTTTTTGCATCATCATGACATATATAACAATGACGTAATATTATTATATTTTCTTCATTTTTAACTTCTATACTATTTAAATATTCTAAATATGCTGTATAAAATACATCTCTTATAATATACTTCTCAACTGAACTAAACATATCTTTGTTAATATCATTTGCTATTAATTTAACATATAATTTCTTATAATACATAGGACCATTTGCTAATTCATTAGGACTTAATGATGCTAAATATTTTCTTAATAAATTATTTATAAATCTATAACATTCAGAATAATTTTCATTAAAATCCATTTTTTTTAATTCCTATATCTATTCATAACATTCATAATATTCTGTAACCTATATTAAATCTAAATATTCATAAAAATTCTTTTTTAAATTTTTATCCTATAATGTATTTTCTAATTTTTTCTTAATATCTGTATGAATAACTTTATTATCATTATAAAACTTTAAAAATATTTCCTATTTTGTTTTTCCGTAAATTATTTTTGTTTCTTTTGTATTAGAAAATACCTAAAATTTTTTTAAATTATACTAAATTATTTTATTATTTGATAAATATAATATTCCTAATCCATTATTACTTTTTTCTTCTCCTTTATAATATGTAAAAAAAAATCTATTATTTTTAATTTCATAAGATTTAACCTATTTAATTATATTAAAATGATCTTTAGTAAATTTATTTAATGATATAATATAATCTGTACTTCCATATTTCTATCCTAATGCCTATTCTTTAAATAATAATTTACTATTAATTGATTTTTTTTTAATTTTTAAAAAGTCCTACATAAAGTTATCTATATCAGAAAATCCTATATTATTATAAAATAAATTATCTGTAACTAAAGTTATAATATATAGTTTTATCGCATTCATTTTATTACTAATATTACATACATAATTAATAAATTCATATCTATGTAATATAGATAAAAGATAATCCGGCATCATTCTATTCGTCTATATAATAATTTCGGCAGAATTATTATTAATTATTAACTATATAATATTTAAATAAGGTATTATAGAGATGATATTTTTATCAATATTTAAGATATAAATACCATATGAACCAACGATAATATAAACAAGCTACACTATATCTATTGTATAATAATATTTACAGATATCTATAAAATATATTTCTTCTATACATATATTCTACTTTAATATTTCACTTATAATTTCATAATCTTTACTTAAATTTATGATATCAAAAATTTCCATATTAATATTTGTGTTTGATAAAGATAAAAAGTATATAAAAATTTTATTGACATTGAATAATAGATATACTAATCATATACTAATGGATAAAAAAATTAATTAGAATTAAAATCTCTTATAAAAATTCTAAATTGTCTATTCTAATACTATTAACTAACTCTTATCTAAACATTCAGATACAATAATCTTATATAATATACCACATAACATTTTCACTTCATTTATAGTGTCGAATATTAAATGTAATGTATTATATTTAGTTTCAATTGTAAGTAAATTCTACTTTAATATTTTGACACTAACATAATCATTACTAATAATAGATAATCTTTTATCAGAATTATATTTTTTAATCTTTCTGTTTCTTTGTTATACTAAATTTTAATTATATTCTATAATTTAATTGATTTTTTCTTTCTATGTCCTGATAATTTTTCTAAGACTTTATTAATATGTCCAGTTTTAGTAATAATTACTAATTCATTTTTTAGATTATATAAGAAAAAACTAATAGCTTTTATTTTATTATTTCTCATTAACTTGTAACAATAAATAGGAATTTGCATTAATCTCTATATGTGATAATTAATTGATCCATTATCTATACTAGTTATTAACTAATAAATATCAAATTCTTCTTTATTAATAATCGGAACCGAATATTTTTTTAAATTGTATCCTTTATATGATATTAATAAAAATAAATTTTTTAAATTTTTATTTTTTAAAATTAATGATAAAAATTTATTTTCTTCATAAATATATTCAACTTCTTTATCATCTGAATATAACTAATAAGAAAAATCTTCTTTTAAAAAAATATTATTGTCAAAAATTATTAAAATATTGTCTTCTATACAAACAAATCTTATTCCAAAATTTTCTTTACTAAATAATTTTAAATAAATTTCTTCCTAACTTATAAAGATATCATTAACATAAAATTTTAAATTTATGTTCTTTTCAATATTTGAATAAAATGATAATGTATTATTTATTATACTGTTATGAAATATAAATTCCTTTTTTTCATCCTAATAACATATACTTAATATATCTCCATCTATTTCTTCTATATTTCCTATTAAATTAATCTATAAAGGTATTGTTATATTCTATTCTATAGGATAGTATTTATTCAATTCATACTATATTCCCATAGTCTTTTCATTTAATATATTAAAATTTTCATTTATCATATATTCTCCTCTATATAATATATTTAAATTATATCTTCCATAACTTACTAAATTAAAATATATCTAAAAATTAAACTTATCAATATACTATAATTGAAAATTAAATTCCTTTTCACCTAAACTTATTGAACATTTCATATACTAATATAAAATCTCATCATTTAATACTATATTTAAATAATAAAAATTTTCTTTCTTAAATTTATCAGAAATTATAAAAGTTAAATTTGATTTTTTTAATAAATAAATATCATATAAATATGAAATAAAAACTAATAATGAATATATATTAACCTCTGTTGTTATATCTTCTAACTCTAAAACTTTTGGAACATCGTATTTCATATTAGCGTACTAAATACTTGCATCTATCTTTTCATTTAATGTTAAATTACGATAATTTTTTATTAAGTTATTTGTGTTTTCTATCTTACATAAAATTAAATATAATAAATCGCCCTCTTTAATTGCTCTTAACAATGACTCGTATTCCTAAAAATTAATATCTTTATTTATCTCTCTTATTCAACTCATAACTTCTGTTGAAAATTGAAAGTCTCCACTAATACTATCCTTTCTTTTATTAGTTTGAAACGCATTTAATAAACTTGTTACAAATGAAATAATATATTTTTCATCTTTAGAAAATAATAAATTAGAATTTATATAAGTAAATTTTTTTCCTATATGTTTTTCTATATGTAATTTAATACTTGTTATATTTTCTATTCTTTTATAGATATTATTTGACTTAAATATACTGTTACTTATCTTAATACATGTTAATTTTTCTGTTAATTCTATAAGTTTATCCGTAGTCTATAATTCTTTTATTGTACTTATAGGTTTAATTAAATAAGAATTTACCCATTTAATTATTGTCTTTCTCTATGATAAAATTTCAGTTTCTTTCTATTTATTAAGAATATTTTTCATAAACTTTATTTTATAAGTTATTTAACACGAAGTAATACTTATTATTTATTATGGAAAGATCTTTAACTACATTTGATTCAAAAGGTAATTTATTTCAAGTTAATTATGCTACAACTGCAAGTAATAAAGGCCAAACCTGTATAGGATTAAAAAGTAATTTAGCTTCTGTTATAATTACAATAAAATATGATAATCCTTTTGTAAATTTTAATCATTTTTCTAAAATGGATTTTATTACTGATAGTATAGGGATAACTTATTCTGGAATGTATTCAGATTATAATTATATTATTAATTATATTAGAGAAATTGTCAATAAATATAGAATAGAAACACAAGAAAATATTACATTAAAATTTCTTATTAAACAAATATCTTTAAAATTTCAAGAATTTACTCAAAGAGGAGGAGTAAGACCAATGGGAATTTCTTTATTAATAATAGGATATAATAATAATATTCCAATGCTATATGAAATAGATCCTTCCGGTATATGTTATGCATGAAATGCTAGTAGTATAGGTGAGAACAAAGAAGAAATAAAAAAATATATTGAAAAAATTTATAGAAAAAATTTATCATTAACAGATTTAATATATTTATCATTAAATTCATTAATAGAAAAATCAAATTTAATTTTAGATCCTAAAAAATTAGAAATTGGTTACTTACATAATAATAAATTTTCAATTTTATCAGAAGAAGAAAATGCTGATTACATAAATAATATTAACTCTTAACATAAAAATTAACTTTATATTTTGTTTTAATTTCTTCATATTTAATCTAAGGATTTAATACTTGTATTTCTTTTTCTCACTATGTTTCTTGAATGAATTTATTTTTATTAGTTAATGTAAAGTATACTCTAATAAAGTATTTATTATAAATATATTCATTTTCAAATGTTCCTATTAATTCATTTTTATTTATAATAAGTTTAACTTCAAAATTTTCTAATGTTGTTCCATAGATTTTATATTCATCTATTATATGTTCTATCATAGAATGATTTTTATTAGTAATACTTTTATTTATATAATAATCATTTACTTTATGTCTACATATTAATTGAACTATAATTTTCTTAATAAAATATTGTCCATAATAATTATTATTTAATAAAAAATATATATTAAAATTTTCCTATATATAAAAAAATTCATTAGGTATATAAAGTTTACAAATATAAAAATCATTATAATATATACTATATATAGAGAATAATTCTTTTCCTATTTTTTCTATTTTAAATAATTTTTTATTATTACTATTAAATTCTTTAAATTCTAATACTTCATTTACTTTAATATTATCTATTCTTTCATATTTAGGTATTTTATAAGATTTAATAGGCATTATATTATATGATCTAACGTTAAACATCTATCTAAAACATTCTACAGAAATATTCTACTAATTAAATGTCTATAATTCTATAGCATAAACTATTTTATAAACTCTTCCTTCATAACTTCAAGGAGCTGTATAAGGTAATCTTATATTAAAATAATAAAATTTTTTATTTTTTCCATATAATATAATTTTCTTTCCTAATTCATATAATCAACTATAATATACTATAAAATATCTATTCTAATATATCTACAATTCATTATCTATTTTATCCTTATCAATTAAATCGAAATTTAGTATACATTTACATAATAATCTTATTTTAATAATTGGATAAATTATTTTCTTTTCAGATAAATTCATTATTGTAACAATACCTTCTATTTCTTCACCTGGAATATATACATTTTTAGATAAATTAATCTATATTACTGTATCCATTTTGTGTTATAAAGTATATAAAATTCAACTAGTATTATTATTCTATTTATTTTTTTATAATAAACTTTAGTTAATATAAAATAATATTCAAGGATTAATTATTAAAAACTAAATTAAATTCAAAATTTTAATTTTTAACTAAGAAAAATTACTAAATAATTTTTTTAAACTTATTATTAATTGCTTTATTTTTTCCTTCTATTACTATAAATTGATTTTTATCTATTAATTCTTTAATAAAATTTTTTCAATTATTATCTTGCTATAAAAATATAATAAAATCTAAAATTTTAATCTAATTTATCCATGTATATTCTTCAAATTTTTTTAATAATAAAGTTATAAATTTATTTTTATTAAATTCTTCTTTATATATTACTAATAAGGAATCTTTAAATTTATTAAAATCTATATTTATTCCATCTGTTTTTTCTATCTACTAAGTTACATATAATAAAATATCTTCTTCATTTTCATCTTCTATATCTATTACATTTAACTAAATAGATTCTTTCTAAAATATATTCTAAGTTAAAGGATTTTCTTCTTCTTTATTATTTTTATTAAAATTATTAAAAGAAAGTGAACTAAAATTACTATTAAAACTCTATCTCTAATCTTGCTATAACTATTTAATATAAGGATCTTCTCATTTATCTTTATTATCCTTATCTTTTACTATAATATCACTAAAATTTGTTGATTTAATTAACTATTTTTTACTTAATTTTTTAATTAACTTTTTACTTTCTTTTATAATTCTCTAAGATAAATTTTTTCCATATAATTCATGTTCTATTAATGTTATATCTTTACACTTATGAAGTTCTAAATTAAATACTCTTTTTAAATCACTTCTTATATCAATTCTATTATAGTCTGACATAATATTTATCAACAAAATACTTTTATACTTGATTATTAAATTATCCATCTATAACTTTTTCATTAGTTCTCCATAGACAATCTCTGCTGTTCTATCACTATTAAATAAATTCTCTAACTCTCTTGCCTACAATCCATCAAAGTCTAAACCATTTACTTCATTCACTACTCGTTCTATCTAATATCTTATTTGGAAATTCATTATAATTTAAATTTATGTAAATAATATGATAAAAATAAAAATTACTAAATAAAATATTGTTCATTTATCGATTCAATTAATCTACTTAAAATTTTCTAATTGTTTACTTCATAAACAAAATCACATTCCCATAATCCATATATAGGATTTCTTAATAATTCCGTAATCAAACATAATAATCCTCATGGATATGGCTAATAATAAATAATTCTAAGTAATACTAATCCTAATATAATATCTTTAACTTTTTCATTCATATAAATTCATAAATAAAATAATATATTACATCCTATAAAACTTCCATCAGAAGGATATCTTAAAAAATTCATTAATATCTATATTAAACTATATAATAATTCTTTACTTTCACTTATCTTTATTATTTTTCTTATTATTTCTCCATATATTCTACTTAATTTTGATAAACTTATATTATCTATACCAACTAACGATATCATTATATTAATTATACTATATATATTACTATTATTAATTTTTCCTTCTATTACTATAAACTAATATAATAATTCTTCGATTTCTCCCTAATCTCGCACTAAATTTATTATTAATTTTCCTAAAAAATTACTTCCTATTTCATCCAATTCTTTATCTGTTAACATTTCTATCTATGCTTCCTATAAATACTAATCCATATTATTAATATTCTTTAATGGATTCTAAACTTTTCTATTTTGAACTGAACAAATTATATTTATTACCTAAATATTTTCTAAACTAATATAAACAATAAAATTAAGAAAATTTTTATCTAAATAATTACTATAATATAATTTCAATGTTAAAAATAATTTCAATAATTTATTTTTATTATTAGGACAATACTATACACATGCCTATAAATATTCTCTTATAACATCCGTAATATATTGTTCTATTTCAAACTTTCTAACATAATTATATTTTAAATTAACTAAAAATTCTTTCTATAATATTAAATGTATATAATAATAATAAATATGCGAAAATTTCATTGGTGATAATTTCTATAATAATTTACTATAATGTAATATAAATACTTCCTAACAATTCTAATTTTCATTATTATACATTTTACCCATTAAAACATTTAAATTTCATAATAATTTAAACATATTTTTCTATATATTATATAAAATTATTTTATTCTATGCATTAAATAATAATAAATTATATAAAGTTGTAAATAAAAACTATAAAAATGTACTCAATTTATAAACTTTTTTAAAAAAATTTATATCCTAACTTATTGTCATTTTAATTATAAAAAATACTAAAATAGATAATCCATCTACTAAAACAAATCCATCATATTTATTGTCATTAATTTTAGTAATTTCTGTTCTTGTATGTAATATTAAATCTAATAATTTAATTAATGTTCTTTCAAATACTTCCGTATTATTTAATGTCTTTAATTTTTCTACTATTATACTATTATTATAACAAATATTAAGTTCCTAATATTCTAATTTTATTATATTACTTATTTTAGGTATCATTGTTAATAAATCTTTAAATATTCCCTAATCTATCTAATTAATATCTATTCTTGTATCATAAATATATTTTCTTATTTTACTTATATTTCATTCATTATTAATATGATTTATTGTATATAATTTTACTCTAAAAAATGATCTATACATTATACTAACTATAGATTTTAAATGTAAAATTTTATCATTTTTATCTATTAAATAAATTAAAAATTTATAAATATTATTAATATCTTTTGTCGCTAAAATATTTTCAAATAAATCGTCTAATGTATATAAATTTAAAAAATTATATTTTAATAAACTTATTCCTATCTCATAATAATTATATCCCTAATATAAACTATTATAAAATAAATTAGTAATTGTATTTGTTACTAAATAATAATTAGTATTAATAATAAATCTATTAATTACATGTAATATCGGCTCTATATAATAAGGATTTTCTATTATAATAAAATATAAACTATTAATTAATTGTTTATACATATTAATACATTCTAAATTACTTGAAAACATAATTGTTATTTTATAAAATTCATCTAAAATTTCTATCATATTCTTATTAATTGATCATAATTCTTCATTTTTATTATCTGAAAGATACGTCTAAAATGAAATGTCCTATTTATATTTAATTTTTTTAAGATAATTAATTTTCTAATCTACTAAATAAGTAATTTTATAATATGTTAAATTAGCTAAAGTTAATAATTCCTTATTTTTTATATTATTTATTTTATTTATAACATTACTAATTTTCATGTTTTTAAATTTTATTCTTAATTTTACATAATATAAACACTTATCCTATAAATTATTTTTTTCCTAATAAATATCAGACATAAAAATTTTTAAAATATTTTCTGATACTTTAACATCTAAAATATGATAAATAAATATTTCTGAATGATTTAATATATACTAAGATAAATTCTCTATTTTATTTTCTACTAAATTGTCAGATAAATATCTTAATTTTGTTTTAATAAAATAAAATATTTTACTATTTAATTCTTTAATAGATATAGAATATACCTATGTTGTTACATAATATAATAACATTGCTTTTAATGTATTTTTATTATAAATTTCTTTATATTTATTAACTAAATTAATAATAAAATTATATATTTTCATATTATTGTCTATAAATCCATATATTATATCTTTATAATGTGAAATTAAATTAAAATATAAAAATAATACTGTAATTTTTTTAAAATTATCTTTCGCTATTTCCTAAATTGTTGTATTTATATTTAAATTATCATTGTTAAAATTATAATAATTTATATGTTTGTTAATAGAATTAAAATATAATTCTATTTCCATTTTTAATATTCTATTATGTTTATTATTACTATAAATTTTTTCTAAATTATTAATTAAAAAAATATTGACTATAGAAATATTATAAATTTTTGTATCTTCTAATGATGAATTTATTCCCTTAACAAATGGAAAATAAAATAAACTATTAAAAACTATAGAATTTGTTTTATTAATTATACTCATTATATTAAGATGTTTTATCGGTATTTTTTCATTTATATTTCATGTCTATGTTCCTAATCAAAGTGAAATATTTTCTACTATTATTCTAATATCAAAATGTGAAATTAAATCTGTTTCTAATATAAATTCTTCTATATAAAAAATAATAAAATTTATTATTTTACATATCTAATAAATTAATTCTTTTTTAAAATTATTATAAATTTCTATATAAGTATTTATAACTTTAAATAATGTTTTATTTAAAATAATTGTCTTATTTAATTGTCATAAATATTCATTTAATTCTGTAAATTCAGATAAATTATCTTCATTTTCTTTTATTTTATAAAAAAAATCATTTATATCCTAAAATGATTGTAACATATTCATAGACTTATTTATATTTAATGATTTACTAATAAATTCTAAAACCTAAATTTCCGAACTTTTAATTTTTTGAATAATTTTTATGTCTTTAATTTTTTTAATTTTACTTAAATTAATATTAAATTTTTTTAAATATTTTATAACAAAAATATAATTTACTAAATAATTCTTTATATGATTTAAACATATAATTGAATATAAATTAAACTTAGATAAAAGTAATCTTAAAATAATTCCCTTTAAAATTTCATCATTAGTATCTGAAAATATTTTTTTAATATATTTTAAAATTTTATCTGTAGGAATAATATTTTTATTAAGTGTATATAATAAAGTAAGAACAATACTGTAATTCGTATTAAATATATATTTTCTTATATTATTTATACTATATAATGTATTAATATAAGTATTTTTTATAATATTATAATATAATACTTTGTTATTAGTCATATAATATATATGTTCATATAATATAGTATATATAGAATCAATATCTAAATAAATATTATTTTTTACTATATATAATAATAATAAAGAAAGAAATCTTTTAATTATTTTAGTTATATATAGATTATAATTATTTAATTTTAATTTATTATTTTTATATAATTTACAAATAAAATTAAATATATACTACATAGTAATAATTTTAAAATTATTTTTATAATTTTATATAAATAAATTATATCATCTGTTAATAATAATTGAAGCGTAATATATATAATTAAATTATCGTTAATTATATTCTTATTTACTTTATATTTTTTTAAATTTATTGATTTAAAAATAAAAATAAAAATATCATTTTTAAATTTATTTTTTATGTATTGATCGTTGTTAAGTTTATAATCATAGTAATTAGTTTTAATAGTATTAGTAAGATAATTAATAAGTTTATTAGGATTATTATTATTAAGAATATAATTAATATATTGTTTAGATAAAAGCATTGGATTAAAATCTATATTTTGAAAAATAATTTCTTTATTTATATTCTTAACATATTTAATAATTGTTAAAAAAAGAATATTTTTTCCTAATTTTACATTTTGAATAATAAATTTTAAGTCTTTTATATTGTTTATGTACTTTATAATATGTATTATTTGTAATTCATTAAATAAATTATAATTTAATAAACATAATTGTAATTTATTTAAGTTTAACTATGATAAATTATTATTTATATTTATGTTAAAAGTATATTTTTTATTTAAATTTAAAAAAGTATATAATTTATATGAAGAATTTTTAGTTTTAATTGGAGAAATTATTGCAATAATTAAATATTCTAATTTATTTTTTGATATAGATAATGAAATTATATCATTTAAATGTAAAGAAATATCCAATATATTAAAATTAGAGTAAATATACTTATAAAATAGAGAATTATCTATTAAAGATAATAATTTTATGTTTTTCTTATTAGTATTTAAAAAATTATTTAAATTGGGATCATTTATTAAAATATTTTCATATGACATATATATAATATTGATAAAATTAAATTTAGGTAAAAAATATTATTTAATTAATGATCTTTTTTCTTTATTTGAGGTAAAGGAATTTGAATAAATTTTTCATTAATTCTTAATATAGCATAAACAGCTTCTATAGCAATTTGAATTTGTTTTATTTTGCTTTCAGTACTTTCAATAACACCAGAATTTATTACGTCTGTTATTGTCTATTGTCTTAAGTCTATTCCATAATGTTTATTTGTTTTCAATTTATTTTTTAATAACATGAGTAAGTCTAAAGGAAGATTTGCATTTTTTAACAGTGTTATAGGAATAATTTTAAGACTTTCACCAAATTTCTTTATAATTATAGAGGAATTTATATCATTTTCTAATAAAAGATGAGAAGACATCTCTACTGAACCTCCACCTGGAACAATTTCTTTAGTTTTATTTAAACTACAGCATATACTAAGAGCATCTGTGACTGATCTATGAGATTCTTCTAAAATATATTCATTGGATCCTCTTAAATATAATAGAGGAACCAATTGAAGTTTATTATAGAATAGGAATAGTTCTATAAACCGTAAAATAATTTCTTGAGTAAAAGAATCTATTTTTGAAGTATATAAATCGATATCATATTCTAATAGTGTCAAATCTATTAAAGAATTTATATTTAATAAATTTTGTAAATTTTTTCATAAAAATTGGATTACAATTTTTATATATAAAAAATATTATTTAATTAATGATCTTTTTTCTTTTATTTGAGGTAAAGGAATTTTGAATAAATTTTTCATTAATTCTTAATATAGCATAAACAGCTTCTATAGCAATTTGAATTTGTTTTATTTTTGCTTTCAGTACTTTCAATAACACCAGAATTTATTACGTCTGTTATTGTCTATTGTCTTAAGTCTATTCCATAATGTTTATTTGTTTTCAATTTATTTTTTAATAACATGAGTAAGTCTAAAGGAAGATTTGCATTTTTTAACAGTGTTATAGGAATAATTTTAAGACTTTCACCAAATTTCTTTATAATTATAGAGGAATTTATATCATTTTCTAATAAAAGATGAGAAGACATCTCTACTGAACCTCCACCTGGAACAATTTCTTTAGTTTTATTTAAACTACAGCATATACTAAGAGCATCTGTGACTGATCTATGAGATTCTTCTAAAATATATTCATTGGATCCTCTTAATATAATAGAGGAACCAATTGAAGTTTTTATTATAGAATAGGAATAGTTCTATAAACCGTAAATAATTTCTTGAGTAAAAGAATCTATTTTTGAAGTATATAAATCGATATCATATTCTAATAGTGTCAAATCTATTAAAGAATTTATATTTAATAAATTTTGTAAATTTTTCATAAAAATTGGATTACAATTTTTTATATATAAAATATTATTTAATTCTAAATAATGTTGAGCTAAATTATCAACAGTTCCTTCTAATAAAATAAGAGAAATATCATTATTTTTAATATTTTTTATTCTATTTAAGAGAATTCTTTGTTCTTCTTGCTATATTTTATTAATTTCTAATGGATCAGTGACTTCTATTTTAATATTTAGTTCAAGTCTTGTTCTTTTTAATGAATTTTTTATTAATAGAATTTTTAAATTTTCTAATTTAAATTTAGATTTTTTTTGAGTTATATTAGGAATAACAAAGCCTTCAACTAAAGTTGAATCTGCAATAGCACCGCCTGGGATTTTAATAATATTTATTAAATGTGAATTCATTTGACTTAATTGACAAGCCGATCATATTATATCAGAAAATAATTCTGAATAATAAGATAAATTTTTAGATTGAAGTGAAGTTTTTATTGCATTTTTTATGTCATTTTCTGATATTTTTATAGAAATTGATTTTATAAATTTTATGATAATTTTTTTAGCTTTAAAATAACCTTTAATTATATGAGTTGGATGAATACCTTTATTTAACAAGTCTTGTGCTTTATTTAATAATTCTGATGCTATTAATACTATAGAAGTTGTACCATCGCCTATTTCTTTATCTTGTAATTTAGATATATCTACTAAGAGTTTACATACAGGGTCTATTATTTCTATTTTATTAAGAATAGTTGCACCATCATTAGTAATAGTTATATCACCTAATTCATTTACTAATAATTTATCTAAGCCATTAGGGCCTAAAGTTGTGGATAAAGTTGTAGCAATTTCATTGACACTACTTATATTATCTTCTAAAACTTTTTTACCATATATTCTATGAGAATTTCAAATTTCTTGCATTTTTTTATATTTTAATAAATTTAAATTTGTGTTACTATTTAAAATGGAAAAAAATAACATCGATCAAATGATCAATTTTATATTGGGAGAAGCTAAAGAAAGATATGATGAAATAATAATAGAAAGTGATTATGAATATGAGAAGACTAAAAATAAAAAATATCAAGATTAGATTAGATTTATTAAAGAAAAATATAATAAAAAACTTATTTTTCATGAAAAGTAGTTAAAAATAAAAAGATCTAAATCTATTATAGAACAAAAAGAAAGAAAATTAAAACAATTTAATAATATAATAAAAGAAATTAATGGAATTCTTTATAACAATCTTAAAAATAGAGAAAATTATAATTATAAAGATTTAATTATTAATACACTTAATAAAAATTATGAAATTTTTTTTTATTTTATTTCTTGTATTAAATCAGATATAAATTTAATTAAAGATTTTATTGAAAATTATAATTTAGTAATAGATCATTAGAATTTATTAGATGAAAATAATACTTATAATATTAATAGTATATTGGGTGGAATAGTTTTATCAAATAAAGAAAGAAATATTTTTATAAACTTAACATTAGAACATAAACTTAAAAAAAATAGTTTTCTTATTGAACAAAATTTTATTAAAGTTGTAAAATATAATGAATAATATTAAAAAAAATAAATTAAAATAAAATAAAATAAATTTTTAATCAGATCTGTCACCTTCTATGGATTTAATCTTAAAATTAATCTTAAAATAAATTATTTAAAATGAATTATAAAAAATTATTAATTTTATGGTTAATAATAGTATCTATTAGAGTACTTTTATTATTACTATCATTTAATTTATATTTTTTTATATATTTCTTTAGATGAGGAATATCTAATAAGTGTAATTTATTATTATTAATATGAAAGACATCATTAGAGTCAATTTCTTTTTTATTAATTTTTATGTAAATTAAAAAGATTTGACATTTCTTTTCTTTTTTTTATTATGTTTAATATTTTATTATTGTTATTATTAGTTGATGTAGAATAATTTTTATTTAATAAAGTATTAAGAATAATATTAGAGTTATTATTGATATAATTTTTATAAGAAATAGAATTATCTATGTAAGGAGAAATATTTATTGTTTTATTTTTTTGTTTTTTGATGAATTCATAAGACATATTTTTAATTAATTATTTTTATTTATGTTAATATATAAAATATAATTATTATACTTATATAAGTGATTATATTTATATAATAAGTATTAGAAGAAACTACAAATATTGTATTTTTATATTCACCTGAACCTGTTATAGGAACTTCTTCTTTATTTTTCGGATCATTATTATCTATATATACATATACAGCTATGGCTATATTTGTTTTAGATCCTGTTTGAAAGGTTGTTATAAGGGAAGATCTTTCTTTATCTCCATTTTCATTAATATGTTCTCTAAATTCTGTGAATATACCATATTCTTTGCCTAATTTTTTTATATTTGTTGATTTAGGATCATGATTTGAAACTTTTTCTAGTAATATAGGTTTAAGAAATTGATCTTTAGTACATCTTATAGAAGGAGAAATAGTTTGACCACCTGAAAATAGACCATAACCTTTACATATTACAGTACAATTAATAGATTCTTTAGGTCTTTTATATATTATACTAGTATTTGCTAAACTATTACATGAAAGGAGAGACTCTTGCGTCACTTTTCCAGCTAATGGTCAAGTGTATATACCATAAGGTCAATCTGAATCTAAAGTTATAGGAGTAAATAAACTACATTTAAAAATAATTTTAAGTTCTAAAAGACCATATTTTATTATAGGAGATTTATCTATATCTGATTCATCTTTAATTTCAGTTTCTATATATTCAGCTAATGAAGCTTTTCCATAACCACCTGAGAAAAATGAATCTGAAATAATTATTTCAAAATGATATTCATTAGGAATATTTTTTTCTTTAAGAGGTTTAAAAGAATCAAAAGCATTAGAACTTATTTCTATATCAGCTGAACGAATATTACAACCAGACTTATAAAGACACTATGTTTTTAATACGCAAAAATATTTTCATCCAGGAACAAATGTTTTAATTGAATTTTTTTTATTGTTAGGATGAAAACATGAAACATGTGGTTGATAATTATCTTTAATTAAAATACACTTATCAGGTCAAGTTTTTGATTTTTTTAATCAAGATCATACTTTAGCCATATTTTGTATAGAAGATGTTTGACTTTGATATTTATTATCATTAGAAAATATAAAAAAAATAAAAAAATAAAAAAACATTTTAGGATAATATTTTGTGTTAAGTTAAACAGATTTAAATTTTTACTATAGAATTTTTGAATTAATTAATTATAAACCATATAGGTTGGTGTAGAACTAAATCTTCTATAATTTTTTATAACAACATTGATAGATTTAAGAAAATCTTGTTCAGTTACAAGTTTTCTTCTATCTCTTATTGCAAACATTCCTGCTTCTGTACAAATAGATCTAATTTCTGCACCAGTAGAATTAGGACAAAGTCTAGCAAGTAATTCTCATCTTATGTTATTATCAATTGCCATATTTTTAGTATGAATTTTTAAAATTTTTTTTCTTCCTTCTATATCAGGAAGTGAAAATTGAATTTTTCTATCTATTCTTCCTGGTCTAATAAGTGCAGGGTCTAAAGTGTCTGGTCTATTAGTAGCCATTATTACTTTAATATTACCTCTAGCATCAAAACCATCTAATTCTGAAATAATTTGAAGCATAGTTCTATTCACTTCATTGTCATTGTCTCCCACATTATCTCTACTTGTTCCTATTGCATCAATTTCATCAAAAAATATTATTGCACTCTTCTTTTGTTTAGCTAAAATAAATAATTCTCTCACTAATCTAGCTCCTTCTCCTATAAATTTCTATACTAATTCACTTCCAATTACTCTAATAAATGTTGATGTTGTCTTATTAGCTATCGCTTTAGCTATAAGTGTCTTTCCTGTTCCTGGATTACCATATAATAAAACACCTTTAGGTGGATCTATTCCTAATTTAGTAAATTTCTCTGGATTTAATAATGGTAATTCAAGCATTTCTCTTAATTGTTTTAATTGCTCCTTACAACCACCTATATCATCATAAGTAACAGTAGGCTTCTCCTCTACTCTCATCATGGTAACGGCAGAATCTATTTTAGTAGGAAATAACATATGAATTTTATATTTATTTCTTTCTACTCCCACTCTAACTCCCTCTTCTACATTAACTTGCTATAAATGCTTATCTAAATCTACAACAAATTTTCCTGCATTTTTTATATTTATCATATACTACGTATTATTATTATTCTAAATAATTTTTGTAACTTTAGCTATCTATAAAGACTGTTCTGTTCTTGATGCTGTCTTATCTTGTAAAATATTTCATTTTATAGGTGGATTTAACCCAGTATCTGTTTCTTTTATTCCCTTTAATTTTATAATATCTTCTCTTGTACCAGAAATAATATTGTTAAATTTATTTATACTCTTAGTATATGGTGTTTCAGAAAATTTTTTTATAAGAAAAATTTCAAAATCTTTATTCATTTTAAATTTGTGTAAATGAATAAATTAAATATCTATTTATTGTTTTCTCTAATAAAAGCTAAAAATAATATAAAAATAAAACAATTAAAAATAAAATTAAAAAATAATGAAAAACTAACCTTAAATGAAAATATTTTCATGATAGATAATAATGAAAAAATTCCAATTTTAAAAAATAAATTAATTATTAAAAAAATTAATTAGTAAATGTAAAAAATTAATAAAAATATTTTAAATAAATTCCCAAATTTATTTTTTAAATTTTTATTTTTTTACTTTAAAAAATATTATTTTTTAAATTTAAGTAAAATCCCAAATCTATTAATCAATATAAAAGAAATAAAACTTAATAAAGTTAAAAAGAAATTATTAAAAAAATGATTAGACTTTATTAAAAAATTAGAATTATCAGAATTAAATCTATTCAATAACATTATACTAAGCATAAATAAAACAATATAGTTGTATCTTTAAAAAAATAAAAAGGTTTCAAAAATAAAAGATTTATCTTTTATTTTTGAAAATAAAAATATCAAGTTCATAAATTTTCTTTGAAAGTATATATCTATATACAAAAATAAATTTAAGTAAAAAAAAGGACATTTATATATATTTATGTAATAAAAAACACAAATAATGATAAAAAATAGTAGTTTCATGAGCTCTATAGTTTTTTTTGTCATATCTGTAATTCTTTTAATAATATATATATTATTAAAAGAATTTAAAAAACATAAATTTTATACTTATTCTAGTAATATCTTATATAATAATACTATTGAAAAAAATAATCAATATGATAATAATGTTAATAATGTTTTGATTCAAATTTTGAAAATACTAAATCATTCATATGAGAAAAATATCTATATCAAGATCATAATAAAAAATTAGTAGAAATAAAATCTATCTCAAGTCAAATAATTTATTCTAACACTGCTTTTAATAAAAATTATGAAGACGCAACTTTTTTTACTGATAATTTAAATATTAATATATTAGTAAATGAATATATTTCTTTTAATTATTCCATTAATAAATTCTTAAGTTATATTAAAAAAATAAAATTTGAAATATTTTTCCCTTATCAATATATTCTTAAAAATTATTTTAATCAAAATCTAATAAATATAAATTTATTAGAATTAAAATTAGATGGTAGCTTCTTTAGAGGCATCTATAATGTTAGATCCTTCCTAGAAAATAATAGTCTTTATAAATTTAGCCTATTACTATCCCAAAAAAAAGATACTCAAAATTTTAATATAATCCAATTCAATAAATCCGGAAATAATTATAAAAAATTTCATATCGGCTCTACCCATATAAATAAATTTAAATTTCCTAAAAATAAAATTCAATTGCTAGAAATTTTTGAATCTAAAAAATTGTATCTCTCAATCTCCAATTTAGAAAATAATGATCTAAATAATCTCATAATAAATATATTGTCCAATAAAAATAATCAAAATTATAGATTCAAAAAAATAATACCTAAAAATATTTCAGATAATATAAATGATGAATTCCTCATCTCCTATAAAATATTATCTAATATAAATCAAGATACCCTATTAAAATTTATTATCTATTTTCATACCATAAAAATAAATAATATAAAAAAATATTATGTCATTATATCTTATGAATTTGATAATGAACTATTCTCAACCCTTGCCACTACTACTAATAAAAAATTAAACTTAAATTTCAAAATTTACACTTATGCTTATAATTATATTCCTAAATAAATATTTAAAACATAATTCTATAAAAATATTTTTCTTTCCAATATGTATTATACTTAAATTTAAAAATATCATTAAAATATCCAAAATTAATTCTAATAATCATATTATAGATATCTTGTCATATATCCATAAAAATGATAAAATATCCATATTGTCATCATTATAATTAATTTCGGAACATTTAAATCAAAATTATTAATGGATAGTAAAAATACTCTACAAAAAAACAATAATGATAGTTTTTTTTCAAACCCTATTAAAGAAAATAAATCTGATATAGAAAAATATCTTCTAAATAAACCAATTTTCTCAGAAATAAATATTAATTCATCCTATAATAATGCAAAAAATACCTGTGTCTTCTGCCATACTAGTAAAGTAAAATGTATTGGCTTTAATATAATAACTAATAGCTGTCAACGCTGCATTGAAAAAAATATAATATGTATCCAAAGAAAAAAAAGAAAATCTGGTAGACCTACCCTTCAAGCCTCCATAGATGAACCAAATCATCCTTATAAAAATGAATACTATCTACAAAAATTGTTTAAAGAATTAATCAAAAAATTTGAAAAAGATATTACCCTAAACTTACCCATTAAATCCTTCTTTAATTTTAATTACTCAATAATTAAACAATACTCAAACGTCTTTAGACTATACGAATTTGAATCAATCTTCATAATACAATCCTATATAGAATTCTATATAAATTCTGATATCTCCCTAAATGAATATAATAATTATCTCCCCTCAATAAGATATATCCTAATCAATAATACAAACTATGTAGGCTATCAAAATACTAAATATAGACTAGATATAAACGAAAATTTTCAAAAACTTATAGGATTTAATCAACTCCAAATTCTAGAAAAAAATAAAAAATCAATCCCCTTCATCTATAGCATAATAGATAAAAAATATTGAATAAAAATTCTTATTCTAATCTCTCAAAATTTACTCTCAAATAATAAATCAAATTTTTACATAAATTTAAATAAAATAGAAATTAATTCAAAAAAATCTACCTATAAAAGATATGCAAAAATTCTTCTAAAATTTGATCCCAATAGTTTCATTATAAATACTATAGAATTGATTCTTTCAAAAGACAGTCTAGTTAATAATTAAAATTAATATATTTTATTGTATCCCTACTACCTTCTATTACCCCCTATCATACTCTTTATAATATTGTCTATCTCCTAATAATTTCTTTTTCCATTATTATTATTATTCTACACTACCTTACTATTATACTAATATCCAACATCATTCTTATCTAACTCCTCCCTACTTAATATAATCCTTATCTATGGTACATCTATAACATTCTTTACCTCATTCAATCCATACTCTAATGGTGTAAATATCTCCTCTATCTTAATAGATCCTATCTATATAATCTAATGCATATTCTCCCTCATATTCATCTTGATCCTCTCTAATACTATCATTGCCTTAGATGCTATATCTCCTATAGCTGATATTATAATCTTGTTATATTTCTTCCCACTTCTTAATGTTCCTTCCAACATTCTACATCCATATCCAACATATCTATTTATGTCACCATTATATCTTATTCTTATCTCATTCTCTAACTTTTCTGTACTTACTAATTCCTAACTTGATATTTTTTTATATTTTAAATCTCTCATTTTGTGTTAATAAAAAATTAAATTAAAATTTAAAAATGAAAAAAACTTAAATCTCTACTCCAACTCTCCGCTACCTACTCCTTTGATATATATATTAAATACTAACTCTTTAACTACTTCTTTATCGACTCATCCTTTATTACTATACTCATAATCTTGTCAAATAATTTCTCTTCATTTATTAATGATATAAATGTATCAAAAAATAATCCCTACTCTACCTATATAACTTTTAATATATTACTAATTAAATTAAATTTTCTATCTATAAATTTATTATATCTATTGAAATTATCACTGTAAAAATTCCTTAATAAATATAATTCCCTTATCATAATCTCAATATCTTCCTTCCTAATCTCTTTCTACTCTAATATTATATTAATATAATTTTCATAAAATAAATTTAAATATATTTTATAAACATATCATCTGTGATTCTAACATATTGCCCCTATATTTTCCTATAAATTGTAAATTATATCCTATATATTAACAATATTTCAATTCTATTCATTAAATATTCTCTTAGCTAAATACTCATGTATTAAATTCTATAATTTAATATACTAATACTCCGTCTCCTTAATACAATACTCCGTATTAGATAATATCTCCATTATATGATCAACTGTATTAAGTATTAATATATAAATCTAAACATTTTCCTTAAAACTATAAAAAATATCCTCCAAATAATTACAATATTCTAAAAAATATTTTTTATGTAAATTTTTAATCTATAAAATTAATTCCTAATTAAAACTAAATTTTTTAATTCTTTCTATACTAAACTAAATAGATATTATTAACTCATCAATATTTTCTAATCTTTCTCTTTCTATAAATTTACTTATCTATTTTTCCTTCTTTATATTTTCCATAATACCTCTTAATATAATCTCCTCTTTCTATATATAAATCTCTCAATGTCCGTCAAATATTTTTATCATTGTTCCTATAAAATTAATTTTAAAAATTTTATCCTTATTTAATTTAAATAATGACTATAATTTTACTTCAATACTATGAATCATCTCAATATTATACATAAAGTTCTACTATAAATTACAATTTTTACTCTACTATATAACAATCTAACAAAAATTATAACAAAATAATTCTACTATATTAAAAGACTCCGGTATTACTTCTTCTCATACTTCTTTTATTTCTTTTATCTTATCTTTTAATCACTAAATTCTATCTTTCTAAATCTCCGAAATTAATTTTATGTCCTCAAATGTCCGTAAAATATTTAATTCCTTTTCTATTAAATTATTCATTAAATTTAATTTCTAATTTTTATTATATAAAATTTCAATAATTTTAAAACTATTTATTAAATTTTCTCTTAACTCTTTTTCTTTAATATTTTCTTCCTTGTATCATTGTATTAAATTTATACATTTTTCTAATATCATATCTTTAGTATTATCATATTTATTTAATATTGTATTTATAGACTTAATATATGAAAAATTAACAAGAAACCCCTTTAAAATTTCTAATTTCTATAATAATTCTATAATAATTATAAAGTCATTTTTATTCTAATTTATTGACTCTATTAACTTATTAAACTAATACATACTTGTTAAAACTGAAATAACTTCATCAATATTTTCTTTTCCTTTTTTTATAGTAATAACTTCTTCCATTATTAAGGATAAATTTTTAATAACTTCTTTCATTTCTTTCTATAATGAAGAAATCTCTTGATGTAATAAAATAAAATCCTTTTCTTCTATATTTAAATTGAATTCATTAAAAAAATTTTTTTCTTCAATTTTAATTTGATTTTTTATACTTAAAATTACATTTTCAATTTCATTTGGATTTAATAATAACTCTTTTTCAATGATTATTTTTTCTATATCTTCCATAAACACTAAAATTAATTTTAATTAAAAAATAATTAATTATATTTTTATCAATTATAAAAAACATCATAATTTATTTTTATTTATATTTTTATAAAATTATATGACAAACTACACAAATATTCAATCCAATAAAAAAACACAAAGACCACAAGAAGAAGAAAGAATAGATGGAAAAACATTAACTATATCAGAAGAGATTATTTATGATTCTGTTCAGCCATCAACAGATGATTTGGAAAGAATAAATTATGGTTGTGGTTATTTAGAGAAGTTAAAGAATACTATGAATAATATAGAGGAAGAATAGAAAAATATTGAAGATTAGAGTAATATTAATATATGTGGAGTAGATGGATGTCGATTAACATTTAAAGATTCAAGTTCACAACGTGCACATATGATACATCATGTGAATGAATTAACATGTGAGTTCTGTGGAATGAAAACAATGACAAAAAATTCATTAAAGAGACATTTAAAGATTCATACTAATACAAAACCATTTACATGTTCAGAAAAGGATTGTTTTAAGAATTTTGCTACTAAGAGTTAGTTAAAGACACATTCATTTGTTCATACAGGAGAGAAGCCTCATAAATGTAATTTATGTGGTAAAAGATTTGCGCATAAACATTCATTAACAAGGCATATTGTAGTACATACAAAAGAGAAACCATTTATATGTAGTTTATGTTCTAAGAGTTATGCATCTATGTCTGGGTTGAAGTATCATAATGAGAAGGTTCATTATAAGGATAGTTATATAGAGTAGGGAAATGATTCATTTGTTAAGAAGTTATATAAGAGTCAAACATATGACAGTAGATTATCATCACCTATACATTTAGGACAAATTAATAGTTTAAATGTATAGGGAGTTAATACTGAAGGATTTAACAATGAGATGGAGTTTGTGGATCCAAGTTAGATTAATACAGAGTTAGTAGGAGCATTTGGTTATATTAAAAAGGAAGAAATAAGTCCAACAAGAAAAGGAAATGAATAGAACAAAACATTTATCGATTTATTATAGATGTAGGAGAAAGGAGAAAATTATTTAAATAAGTAATGAACTTTTTATTTGTTTTAGAATATATAAAATAATGAATTCATTTTTATTATTTTTTAAATTTATGTAAAAAATCTATTCTAAATTTAATTTAAAAAGATGAATTTCTTTATAAGTATTTAAAAGAAGGATTGAGATATAATTATTTTTATATAGATCAAAGAGGATTGTTTTTACGATATTTTGTTTTAATAAAGTTTTTTGTATAATGAAATCTTCTTTAAGATAATATTTAAAATTTTTTCATAGTAGGGATAAAATTCTTTTTTTATTTGGTTCATCATGGGAAAGAATTCATTTTTTAATATAGATATCAGCTAAGAAGATTGGGTTCAATTCTATTAAGTAATTATTTTTTATTTTTTCTAAGAGAAAAATATTATCTGAATAGATATATTTTAGTATAAGGGAAAGATTTTGATTAAAGTTTAAAGGGTCTAAATCTAGTAAAGATTTTTTATTAAATTTTATTTTATTAATAATAGAATAGATTTCAGGGGGATAATTTATATAGATATGTTTAAGGATTAGATGAATATAATAATCTGATTCATTTAATTTTAATTTTTTTAAAATTTTAGAAAAATTTAAATTAATATTAGGATTAATAGTATAATAATTAGGTTTAGAGGAAATAATTAATTTTAATTTTAATAATTTTTTAATATTTTCATGATTAGTATTTTTTAATATAATAATTATTTTTAATATTTAGATAAGTTTGATAAAGATCAGGGGACAAAAAATTTTTTAAATCCATTTTTTAAGTTAAAATAAAAATATCAAGATTAGGACATTATTTAGTGTTTAGGGTATAATAAATTTAAATTACGGAGTACATAAAAAAATAATGGATGATTATTTAAAATGTATTATATGTAACATATTTATAGATGGAGAAGTATATAGTATAAGTGAATGTTTACATGGATTTTGTAAAAAATGTGTATTTGAATATATAGATAGAAAATAGAATATAAAATGTAAAGAGTGTGGAATAGAAATTATTTATTCTTATTATTTAAATGATTGTGGAATAATATAGGATGAGATTAGATATAATATTAATTAGAGTTATAATAAAAATTAGAAAGAAATTACATATAATATTAAGGGAATAACAGTTAATAATATTTAGAATATAGAATAGAAGATAGGAATTATATTAAAATCTATATAGTATGGTCAATGTTATTTATTAATAATGTAGAATTTAACAGTTAAATATTTAAAAGAAGTTATATGTGGTATATATGGAATAGAGGAAAAGAAAAATATTTAGTTAGAATGTTGTGGTATAGAATTAAATAATAACAATAGATTTTTATTTATAAAAAAATTATTTTGAAAAAATTATAATAGTGATATGGAAATAGTTTGAGAATATATAAATTAATTTTTTTTTATTTTTTGAAAAAGTTATTTTTAGAAAAAAACATAAATTTAAAAAAGATAAATTATGACAAAGGTAGTGAGCTTTATTTGATAATGGAGTATATCAGATATGAATTAGGAGTCTATTTATAGAAATAATAGGGTAATGGATATATGATAATGAAGTATCACTATTAGTTTGTCGATATTACTTTATAAATTATTTTTATTAAGATTACTTTATAAATATTTAAAATCTTTATTTATTGAATATTATAAAAAATAAATGATATTTATTTATTTAATCTTCATTCTTAGTATTAGATTTAGGTAACAATTGAGGATGAATATGGGGAATAGCACCACTTGATCTAACATAAACATTCTAACCAAAGAAGACTGCAGACAATTCACTATCTCTATTCATAGCTAAGTAAACATCTCTTGGTTTAATTTTTTTAGGTTTATTTTTACTTGAGACTTCACTTAATATATTACTTGATAATTCTAATATTTCTGCGCATAAGTATTCTAATACTGCGGTTAGATAAACAGGGGCACCAGAAGTCATACGAGAGTAAGCACCACTTCTTTTTAATCTTCTTTGAATTCTACTTATAGAAAAGCATAAACCTGCTCTATTACTTCTTGATTTAGTGGATGTTCCAACAGTTTTTGATCTTGCAATTTTTCCTTTTCCAGACATATTTTATTGATTTTATTTGTGTTAGATAGTTAAGAGGTCTATTTTTATATATAGATAATAAGTATTCACGAATCTTAAAAATAATTTTTTTAAAAAACAATTTAATTTATTTATTTATACGTAGAATGAACTTGGGGCACCTTTAAAATAAAGAATGAATAGGAAAATCATTGCAAGTAATAAAAGTGTAACATTTATAATTTTATGAAGGAATACTGTTGTTAAAATTAATGTTAAAAGTGTAAGGGTTAATAGTATGAAAAAAAAACAATAAAATTTTTTGAAGTAAAATAGTGATAATTTACAACAAAATAAATACCTGCGTTAAATAGAACTATTCTTTTACAAATTTTGATTTTATCTATGGTTAAAAGTTCATTTGATTTTATATTTTCTAAATCTTTTTCTAAATCTTCTAATGTTTTTTCTAATATAATAATTGCTATTTGTAGGAGAGATTCATTATTTTCTCCTGCTCCTATTTTTTCTATTTTTCTTTTAAATATATTTATATTTTCTTTAAAGTCTTTAAATAAATTAGTTAAAGATTTATTTCATTCTTTATTTTCTTTGTCATTTTTTAATTTTTCTTTTAAATCATCTATACTATTTATTCCTCTTATATCTGCAGTATATGGTTCCCATTTTTTATAAAAATCTCTGATAGTTTTTTGAAATTTTTTTATTTCATCTTGAGTTAACGAAGAAACAATGTTTAGAATATATAATAATAAAATAAATTTTAAGTTCATTTTTCGTTTATGTATTTAGTGAGAAAATATACCGATATATTTTTAAAAAATAAATTTTTAATATAGGGTAACATTAAAAAAGAGAATATATGGAATAGAGTGAAATGGTGAATAGAATATAGGAGAGTATATTATAGTATGAGAATAAATTAGAATAGAAGGGATATGATATGAAAAAAATAAGGGAATATTATAATGAGTAGAAGAGGATTAATATTAAAGAAATTATGAGTATATATGAGAATTTTTTAAAAAATAATTAAATGATAATTTTAAATTTGAGTAAAATTATTTTTATTAAGTTAGAATATGGGAAAAGAAAAAGATAAAAAAAAGAAAGATCCAAATGCACCAAAGAGACCAATAAGTTCATACATTATATTTAGTATGGAAATTAGAGAGGAGATTAATAAGGGTAAGTATACAGAGACAAAGGATATGAAGTGAACAGATATCACAAAGTGAATAGGAGGGAAATGGAGAGAGTTATCGGAAACATAGAAGAAAAAGTATTAGGACTTAGCAAAGAGTTCGAAGGAGAAGTATTAGGAGGAGTTACGAAGATATTAGGAAAAAAATAAAAAATAAATAACAATGGAAGAGAAATTTAATTAAAATTAAATTAATTTTAAAAATTTTATTTAACAGGATTAGAATAATAATTTTTGAAGTTATAAAAAAAGTAATATTTTTTATTTTATTTTTTAAATTATTATTTAAAAAATATATATTTTATATTTCAATTATTATATGAATTTATCTTTATTTTATTATAGAGACAATAATTAGAAGTTATATAATAAGCTGATATGGGAAAATTTAGAGATTAGATATTAGAGATAAAATATAGATAGTTAGATATGAATATATATGAAAAAAGAATAATATATAAAAGTTATAAGAAATATAGGACAATATTATTTTAATTTGATTAAATCAATAATGAGAAATATAAAAGAATTATTTATGTTAATAGATAATTTTTTATTTGATTTTATATTAGATATTTTAAAATATGTAATGAAATAGGATATTATATTTTTAAAATATTGATTTAAATATAGTTAGGATGATAAATAGAGATGATTTTAAAAATAAATAAAATAAAGAATATTGAATTAAAATAGGAAAATAAAAAATAATATAAATATATTTATTTATTGTAAAAGATAATAAAAAATGAGATTGTTTTAATAGATGTATTATATGAATTAGAAGAGATAATTATTATTTAAAAATTTAAAAAATAATTTATTTTTTATTATAATTTTAAATTAATCTGATAAATAAATTTTTTATATATAAAATATATGTAAAAGTAATGAATCTTATTTATTTAGTTATTCGTTTTTTAAAAATTATTTTTTAATTGTTTTGGTTGGTTGTGGTATTGTTCTAGATTTTGGTTGTTGTAATGTTTGTTGTTTTGGTTGTCTTAATGTAGTAGATGTAGTAGGAGTTGATTTTAATGATTTTGGCTATGATGATAATTCATTAATTTTTGTTTCTAAATTTTTAATTGTTTCATTTTTTTTAGTTATTAATGTATTTAAATTATTAACTTCTGTTGTTGTAGTCTATATTTGTTCATTTATTTCGGTATTTTTTGTATTTAAATTATTAAAGTTTATCTATAATTCTTTATTTTCTGTTTTTAATCTTTCTATGGTTTCTTTTAAACTATTTGTATCTATTATACCTTGCTATAAATTAGTATTTTCTTGTTGTTGTTTTGTTAATTTTGTTTCTAATACTGTTTTTTCTTCTTGTAATATTTTTATAGTTTCATTTAAATTATTTTCTATTTGTGAATTAGTAGGATCTTGATTTAATTGATTTTGTAATTTTCCTTTTTCTGTTTGTAATTCTTTATTTTTTGTTTCTAATACTGTTTTTTCTTCTTGTAATGTTTTTATAGTTTCATTTAAATTATTTATTTCTGTTTGTGAATTGGTAGAATCTTGATTTAATTGATTTTGTAATTTTCCTTTTTCTTCTTGTAATGTTTTTATAGTTTCATTTAAATTATTTATTTCTGTTTGTGAATCAACAGAATCTTGATCTAATTGATTTTGTAAATCTCTTTTTTCTGTCTGTAATGTTTTTATAGTTTCATTTAAATTATTTATTTGTTTTTGTAAATTAACAGAATCTTGATCTTGATTTAATTGATTTTGTAAATCTCCTTTTTCTCTTTCTAATTCATCTTTTTCTTCTTGTAATCCCTATATTTGTTTTTCTAATTTATCTACTTTTTCTTGTGAAGTAGAAGCATCATCACCACCCTTTGATACCATTAATAATATAAAAAAAATAATACAAATTATAAATAATAGAATATTTAATAAAATACTAGCCATATAAGTATTATCCATTTTTTTAACTTTATCTGTATTATTCATATTTAATTTATGTATTTTATATATATTTACATATAATATATATAATTTATTTAAAATATAAACAAATATTATTTTATTATAAAATATATATTTAAATAATATTTTTATTTAATTTCCGAAAATAATTTTTAATAAATATAATAATTTTTTATATTAAAATAAAAAACTATATAAAATATACGGACAAATAAAACCAATAATTAAAATAATTTATAAAATTTAATTAATATATAATAAATATATATTACTTTAACAAATGTGTTTATACTTAAAATAAACTTTATTTTATTATTATTATATTATATTAAAATAAATAATTAAATAATTAAAAACAAAATAAAGTTTATTTAGATCAATAAAAAATTATTTTTAAAATTTTAATGATCCTTGTGCAGGTTCCCCTACTCAAACCTTGTTACAACTTATCAGCCCTTTAAAAACAATCATTCAGTTATTCCTAATTTCATAATAAATTACAAAAGTTAGTATAACTTTATGATAGCTTTCATTGGGCCGGGCGATGGGCGGTGTGTAGAAAGGATGGAGACTTATTCAACACCTCATAATGAGAGAATGTTTACAAGCGATTCCTGGTTCAGGCTAAACTTTACAATCAGCCATCCCAACTATGATTCTCTTTTCATTGATTTATCTTTAAATTTAATTATTAATTAAAATAATTAAAAATAATTTCTATCGAAAAGATATTTAATAACTTGTTGAAAGAATCATTGTAACCCGCGTGCGACCCATGATATCTAACACCATATCGGACCTATTCTAAACTTGTTCTTCCCCTGAATTTTAACTCCAGTAGTCTCAGCTATAGATATAATAAGAAAATTAAATTATGTACTGTAATAAATACAATAGTATAAAATAATTTTACATTATATTACAACTAATGTAGCTGATCAAGTTGTCGCTGGTTACCTCAGTCAAGAATAAGATCACTCCACCAGCCTAAAATAGCCATGCAGTAATCTAATGAGAATCCAGAATAGTATTTAGCTTATTCTGTCATAACTCACTTTTACCATGGTAAGCTTTCCCGCGTTGAGTCGAATTGAGCCGCAGATTCCAACGCTTGTGGCATCCTTCTCCCAGTTCCTTTAAGTTTACATGCTTGCGCACATACTTCCCCTGAGACCCATTATCTCATAGATTTCTCTTAGTCAGTTACTAAGTTATTTAAAAACATAAATTAAAATTAAGTAATTAAAAATTAACTTAATATAATTCAAATATTTAAATTAGCAACCAACTGGATGGTATCTTTTGTAGTTAGGACTACAATGGTCTCTAATCATCTTCGCTCCCCTAACTTTAGTCCTTGATTGACAAGTATGAAATTGTTATGTGCTTTCGCCATAGTTGGTCCTGTTGAGATCAACGAATTTTACCTCTACCACAACAATACCCATAACATCTTTCATCTTCTAAAAATAAAAAATAATAATGAAATAAATATGAACTAAATCATAAAATTTATTATTAAATTTATCGACATTTGACAAACTAAAAGATCTAATTAAGCATGTTCTTTTATTCTTGTCATGTCTGAGAGTGATAGAGTAGTTTTAAATAATATCTAAGATTAATTAAATGTAATTAGAAAACAAATTCTAAAACATAATTAATCAAAGATATAACTTACAACTATCACAACATAATACAACTACGAACACTTTAATCATGACAATACTGAGCTAAACTACTGGTCAGAATTTTACCGCGCCTGCTGGCATACTCGTTGCGCACCAGTTGTTTTCATAGAAATATTGACTATCTATTCATCATTCATATCTAATAGATATAAATCATATCCCTTCACTGACTCGACATTTCTGCCATTGGTCAAGTTTCGCGCCTGCTGCTCGCCTTAGCGATGTTAGCGATATCTCATACTAACTCTCCGGAATCAGACAATATCCTCCGTATCCATTATTGGCTAGGTTGTCCAATACACAACCTACTACCTAATAGAGCAGTGTCTCATATAGTTTATTGCTACACAAATAATTTCCATTAAATTATTTTAAATTGTAAAATAAATTTAAAATTTAAAATAAAATCTATCTTATTATATCTGTATATAAATTGTATTAGCCACAGGTTTCTAGTGGTTATCCAACATTAAACTATTTAGATTATCACTGTATTACTGAGCTGTGTACCATTATCTTAAATAATTAAGAATATATGATATGCATGGCTTAATCTTCGGGACAAGTCTAGCTCACTGGCAGGATCAACCAGATATATATTATAATTTAATTATAAAATTATATATTTATTTTAAATCTTTTATTTCTTTTTTTAAAAAAAATAATAAAATAATAAAATAAATATAAACTTAAATTAAAATTAATATAATATAATATAATATAAATATATAATTACTTGTTTCATCAATTATATAGATAATAATTTAATCAATTAATTATTATAAATTATATATATAATAAATTATAAATAAATTGATAAAATAAAATTCTAATATTTTATTAACTAATATAGAAATATAATCTTATGATTAATAACTAAAATATGAATATTAAAATATAATTAATCAAAATTTAAATTTAATAAATTAAAAATTAAACTTGATATTATATTAATATTCTATTATTTAATTTACATGTAAAACATCATTTTATTTTATTCTTTAAATTAATTAATTAATATTTATTATAAATAAAATAATTTAATAATTTAAAGAATAAAATAAAAACAAATGTGTTTATACTATTATAATATATATTATATATAAATAATTTTAAAAGAAAATAAATTCTTTAAAATTCCACTTCTACAGTATATTATTAATTATTAATTAATAAATAATATAGAACAAAAAATAATAATTAAATTATTTGAAAATAATTTTTTCAAACTTTTCAATTATATTTTTGTTCTAATATATGGCTTTAATTTATTAAAAGTTTTTATATACTACACTATAAAAAAATTATAAAATTAATTAAATAAAAAATTTATATAGATCTTAAATACTAAGTATTTTATAGATAGTTTATAATCGCAATAAAATAAATGTTAATATTTTGATATTGATATTTTATTAAATTATTTGATTAATTATATAGAATTTAATAAAAGTATTATTATATAATTATTTTTTATATAAAGATAAATTTTAATTAATTAATATGGAAATTTTCTTCATTGATGTGAATCATTTAATATCTAATCATGGTTAGTATATTTATATATAAAATAAGAGTATATATAAAAATACAATTTTTTATAGTTTATGAAGAAAAAAAACACAAAAAATAATATAAATTAATATGGAATTGATAATATCAGTTAAAGAATAAAATAGATAAAAATTAATAAAGCTTATTAATTAATTGAAGATTATTATACATATTAATAATATTTAGTATTAATTTAATATTGATAAAAATTAATTAGTTTATAAATTTATGTTTTTTTATACTATTATAAATATATGTTATAATAATATTTATTTATATAGAGCTTGTTACTTCTTATATATAGAAATATATTTATTATCTTATTGAACTAATATATATTATTAATATAGTCATCTATTTTAGTTTAATTTAGAATATAATTTTTATTATGAAAAATTATATACTAAATAAATGATATTTTATTTAGATATATAGTATATATATTTATATATTTTAATAATATTTTCACATTACTATTCACTGACTATAAAACAGATTTTGAATAATGATTAAATAAATTTATTATAAGTTGTGCATATGACAGTAATTGTCTCTATAGTTTGAGGATGATTGCTACAATTACCTGATGTATCTTAACTTAAGAAGTTATTAAAGACTCTTTTATATAAAACTATTTTTTTAATTGATATAAGTAACTTATACTTATAGATGTCTTCAAATTAATAGTATTTAACAAAGTTATATTTTCTAATTAATCTTATGAACTAGTCTCTAACTAGAACTATTTCATCTCTATTGAATAGAGACTAAAGTATAATTAAATAACTAATAGTAGAGATAATAAATCAATCACATTGTAACAACTTTATATTCTAACTAAATCTATCTTACTATAATAGAACTTTTAATATAAAATAAATTCTCTTCTTTAGTCTTTGAAAAGATAGTTTTATACTATGTACCATCAACTAATATAAATGACATGGACTTAGTATCATTTACAATATCCTTGTAAACAGTATCATTAATGTAAGTTATATTTATCTAAAGTTTTAATCTTATCAGAGGCTAATAGAGAGATCATAGTATTGTTTATTTTCGAAACAATATTATATTTTACATTAATTTTATTGAGCTTAAATGTTAAATATTTAATCTCATGAATTTTCTATATTGGTAAGGAATCTAAGATTTACATTGGAGATATATATTGATATTCGTTTATTAATAATCTATATGTAATTTTTGATTAGTACCATATGACTGAATATGTTCTGGCTGATTGGAGATAATATAATTACTATCTTTATTAGTTTTTCTTCTTTTGTTGGAGGGAGTATGAACAATGTCTTTTTTCTTCATCATATGAGAATGACTTAGAGTTGAGATTTAATAAGCATAACTTCATTATTTTTCTAATAAGGAAAGGACACACAAGAATCTTGATTTTTATTAAATTCATATTCAATGATGAAAATGCCATTAGAACAAGAAACTTTAGTAAAATTATTAGTGGTAATAAGGTTGATCGGATTTAAGTCCTTTATTATCATCAGTTATAATAAAGGATTGATTTGTCTCAACTCCTTTATTCTTTTAATCAGGCTTAAACTAGGACTATCCTCTTGGTAGAGGTTTCTTCACTTTTTTCTTTTTAGGTTAAAGAAAGTGCTACTTATGGAAAACTTTTTAAATTTTCATTTTTTTTAGTTTTAATTAAATTATTTTTAATAAAAAAAATTCAATATATTATTATTGATTTTAGTTTATATAATAGTATTAAAGTCAACTTTTTTAATAAAATAATTTTATAAAAAATTATAATAAAATTTTGTATAAATTATATTATTATAATTAATTAATTTTACAATTGAATATTTGAGATATATACTGATATATATATATATATATTAAAATAAGTGTACTATAATTTTTATTATATTATTATTAATATTTCACATCTTTTTATATTTTAAGTAATTATATATCTTATTATATATAATAAGTTTATATAAAATTCGAACAATATTAGATTTTTATTTAATAGACGATATTTTTAGTATTTTAAAATATTCTTGAGAGTATTTATTATATAATTTAATAATAGTAAAATATAAATAATATATATATATATATATATTAAATAAAATATAAAAATAATGTTTAATCATAAAATAATTAAAAAATTTTTTTATGTCTTTATTATTTTATAAATTGATTATTTTTTTTAATTTTATGAAATCTAAAATTTAATTAATTAATAATGTTTCTAATGGTTGCCTTATGCACCTTTACTCCGCCAGACGATATCTAATGTTCCACGGATTGCTCTGTGGACCACCTACTTGCCTATGTTGGCAGGTATGACCTCTGAAATCAGACGATTGAAGTTCTTTGTAACAGCGCCAAAGGCACCTATAGCTACTGGAACAACAATAGTCTTCACGTCTCAGAGTAGACCCAGCTCAGTTGCCAATGGAAGGTACCTCTCTTTTTTAGCTCTTTCCTTTAAGGCAACATACCTATCACTACAGACCGTAATCTCAATGATTCAGCATGTTTTCTTACTCTTATCCAGGACTACAATATCAGGAACATTATGTGATATAAACTATTCATCTGATAATCTCTTATCAGTCTAAATAGGTGTATCTCATAATATTTTCACATTACCATTCACTGACTCTAGGACAGATTCCGGATAATGATCAAATTCAGTACGAGCAGTTGCAAGATGATATTTCTTTGCTAGATTAAAATGAATTAATCTAGCAACATCATTATGCCTCTTCTTATATTGATTTCCTGTACGAGCGGTGCATCTGACAGCAATCGCCTCTATGGTTTGAGGATGATTACTACAATTACACCTTTTCTAGTATAGTCGTCTACCTAATGTATCCTAAGCAAGGGTTATTAAAGCCTCTTCCCTAGGACCATTTTTCGGTTGATGTAAGTATCCTATAGACGTCTTAAAATCATTAGCAGCCGATAAGGCTACCTCCCTTAAGTACTCTATTTTCTACATTACACCTTGACTATACTACTATAAAGGTTGAGGTTGATACCATTGAGATATTTCATAAGTTTTCTTAGGGATAGCCTATAACATACTCAAGAGAAATTCCTTTTGGATTTCTCCATCCTAGTATGTCTCTATCTCCTAATTAATCTTATGAACTAGTCTCTAACTAGAACCATTTCATCTCTATTGAATAGAGACTAAACCACGACCACCAAATCTTCTCTTTAAATACAACCGCTCTATTGAAGCAGTTTGGTAATGGAACTTACATTCCATTAATATCTTCCTAGTCTAAACATCTATCTTCTTAAGATCCGACTCATTCCAATTAACTATACCGAATGAATACTAAAAAAGGCTTCCAGCTAAGGTATTTATGGCTTTAACCATATTCCTACCATTAAGTTTAGTTAATGTAAGCTTCCTCACTCTTTTAAAATATTCATCGGTTAGTTGAATTTTAATGGCCTTATCCTATATAGTAGGGCTTTCCTACATGCCTAGATATTTATACTAGGAGGATATTGGTAGATCCTTTAGGGCCTACCACCGTGTATTTAAAGATGGATTTTCTTTAAGAGTAGTCTAGTAGCTACATTTGTCCTTGTTAATAACAAGTCCAATAGTTGCAGCTTCTTCTATAAATACAGAGGATAGATTATTTTAGATACATATTAATATATATATATATTAAATATAATGAAAATAATTTAAATTTAAATATAAAAGATATCAAATAAGATAATAAAGTTTATTTATATGATATTCCAGAAAGATATATAATATGAAATGAAATAGAAAATAATAATTAAATAATTCTTATTTTAAATATAATTAGAAATAAACTATAAAAAATTATAATTTAATATAAATAAAAATGAAAAAACAAAAAAGAAATAATAAAAAAAGAATAATATTTATTATATTATTGTTATTAATAATTACAATTATTATATCAACAATTATTACAATAAATTATTTTAAAGAAAAATCTATAGTAAAACCAAAATCTATTAAAATAACCATAGAAGAATTATTAAGTTAGGATATTATAAAAAATAAAAAATTTATTATTAAAAGTAAAAATAGGAATTTTAATTTATATTATGTAGGAGTTAATGATTTTTTATATAAAAATGAAAATAAATTAATAGAATTATATAGTAAATTTAAGCTAAAAAGAAGTGAAGCCTACAATATAAATGAATGTAAAATTTTTTAATCTATTGATTTCAATAAATATTTTAATACTATATTTAATGAATTTATATATGAATATTCTCAAATAATTAATAACATTGTTAAAATTAAAGATTTATATAAAAAATATAATTATATTGATTCTAATGAAAAAAAAGTCCTATACCAATATTTAATGAAATATTATTTACTTAGTTTAATAAAGAACAATATAATATAATAAATACAAATAATATATAGTATATAGGATAGACAGATGAATGAGATTTTATATATTATTATGATTTATTGTTAAAAAAGTAGAAAGTAATAAAATGATATGATATTAATACAAATAAATATTTATATATGTCTATATTAGTATCTGAAATTAAAAAAAATCTATCTTATAGATGGTAGTTTAATTAATATATATGAAGATGATATCAATAAACAATGAACAGAAAAATTATTTAAAGATGGATATATGGGAAGAACGATAAGAAAAATATTTTATAATAATAAATATATAGGAATAATTATAAGAGATCTTATATATTTAAATTGTAAAGATGGTGATTATAATGATTCAGATATTAGAAAAAATGATAAAAAATTTATATGCGATGTTTAGATACATATTAATATATATGGTAAATATGATAAAGATAATTATATTTTTAATATAAGAAGATATTAAAGAAGATAATGAAGTTTATTTTTATGATATTACAGAAAGATATAAAATATGAAATAAATTAGAAAATAATAATTAAATAATTCTTATTTTAAATATAATTAAAAATAAACTACAAAAAATCATAATTTAATATTTAAATGAAAAAAATAACAACAAAAAGAAATAATAAAATATTTCAGAAGAAGAAGAAGAAGAAGGAGAAGAAATCAATAGAGTTATAATTTATTAAAATAATAATAGAAAAATTATTAAGCTAATATATTATAAAAAAAATACAAACTTTATTATTAAAACTATTAGAAATTTTAATTTATATTATGTAGAGATTGATATTTTTTTATATAAAATAAAATAATAAAATTATATTATAAATTTAAAATAAAACGTAGCAAAGCTTAAAATATAGATAAATGTAAAATTTTTAATCTATTAATTTTAATAATAGACATAAATATTTTAATAAATATTTAATTACTATAATTAATAATATATGTGAAATTGAAATTAAAAATTTATTTAAAGATTATGAATATATTGATCCCAATAAAAAAATCTATACCAATATTTAATGAAATGTTATTTACTTCATATACAAATAAATAATATAATATAATAGATAAAAATAATATATAGTATATAAGTTATATATGGTTGGAACTTTATATATTATTATGATTTATTAATAAAGAAATAGAAAATTATAAAAAGTTATTTTAGTGATAAAAATAAATATTGATGAAGATCTATATTAATTCCTCAAATAAAAAAAATCAATGTTATATATATCTATGTTCAATTGATATGTTTAAAAATGATATTAATAAAGAATGGATAGATAAATTATATAAAGATAGATATATAAAAAGAGTAATAAAAAAATAATATATAATATAATAATAAATATATAAGATATAATAATATTTGATTTTGTATATTTAGATTGTAAAGATGGTTATTATATATTATATAGATATTGGAATAAATGATAAAAATATATATAGGATGTTTATTATATATTATATAGTAAATATAATGAAAATAATAATTCTTATTTATAATATAATTAGAAATAAACTAACTACAAAAAAATTATAATTTAATGAAGATATATAATAAAAAAAGAAATAATAAAAAAAGAATAATATTTATTATAAGTATTATATTAATACTAATTATAAGTATTATATTAATCATATTTTCAATAATAAATTATTTTAAAAAGAAAAAATCAATAGAATTAAAATCTATTAAAATGACAATAGAAGAATTATTAAGTTAGGATATTATAAAAATCCAAGAATTAATTAAAATAAATGATAATGAATATTTTAATTTATATTATACAAAAACTGGAGATTTTTTAAATAAAAATGAAAATAAGATAATAAAATTATATGATGAATTTAAAATAAAAAGAAATAATATTAAAAATATAAATGAATATAAAATTTTTGAACATATTAATTTTAATAATATAGATGAAAATCTTAATATATATTTAAATGAAATACTTAATAAACTTAAAAATAGTAATATTATAGTTAATAAAATAAAAGGACTTGAAGATTTATTTAAAAATTATGAATATATTGATCCCAATGAAAAAAAACCTATCCCAATATTTAATGAAATATTATTTACTTAGACTATAAAAGAAAAGTATAATATAATAAATACAAATAATATATAGTATATAGGATAGACAGATGATTGAGATTTTATATATTATCATGATTTGTTAGTAAAGAAATAGAAAGTAGTAAAAAGATATTCTACTAATGATATAAAAGAATATTTATGAACAGGTATATTAATTCCTCAAGTTAAAGAAGGTCTATATAGATATAGATGTTTAAATAATATGTTCGAAGATGAAATTAATAAACAATGAAAAGAGAAGTTATTTAAAGATGGATATATGAGAAGAAGAATAAACAAAATATTTTATAACAATGAATATAAAGGTATAATTATAATAGATTTTATATATTTAAATTGTAAAGATGGAGATTATGATGATCCAATGATTAAAATAAATGATAAAAAACTTATATGTGATGTGTAGAATCATATTATAATATATAGTAAGTATAATAAATAGAATTCTAATTATAATTTAAAGTTAGAAGATATTGAAAAATCCAATAAATTTTATTTATATGATATTCCAGAAAGATATATTTTATGAAATAAATTAGAAAATAATAATTAAGTAATTCTTATTTATAATATAATTAGAAATAAACTAACTACAAAAAAATTATAATTTAATGAAGATATATAAAGAAAAAAGAAATAATAAAAAAAGAATAATATTTATTATAAGTATTATATTAATACTAATTTTAATTATTATATTAATCATATTTTCAATAATAAATTATTTTAAAAAGAAAAAATCAATAGAGTTAAAATCTATTAAAATGACAATAGAAGAATTATTAAGTTAGGATATTATAAAAATCCCAGAGTTAATTAAAATTAATGATGATGAATATTTTAATTTATATTATGCAAAAACTGGAGATTTTTTACAAAATCATGAAAATAAAATAATAAAATTATATAATGAATTTAAAATAAAAAGAAATAATATTAAAAATATAAATGAAAATAATTTTTTTGAACCTATCAATTTTAATAATATAGATGAAAATCTTAATAAATATTTTGAAATGAAATAACTTTAAAATAGTAATATTATAGTTAATAAAATAAAAAAAAAATTAAAGATTTATTTAAAATTATGAATATATTGATCCTAATGAAAAAACCTATACCAATATTTAATAAAATATTATTTACTTAGTCTACAAAAGAATAGTATAATACAATAGGCTTAAATAATATATAGTATATAGGATAGACAGATGAATGAGATTTTATATATTATTATGATTTATTAATAAAGAAATAGAAAGTGGTAAAAAGATATTCTTTTATAGATAATATAAAAAAATATTGATTAACATCTATATTGCTCCTTCAAATTAAAAAAGGTCTATATAGATATAGATGTTCAATTAATATGTGAGAAGATGATCTTAATAAAGAATGAAAAGAGAAATTATTTAAAGATGGATATATGAAAAAAGAATAATAAACAAAATATTTTATAACAACAAATATACAGGTATAATTATAACAGATTTTGTATATTTAAATTGTAAAGATGGAGATTATAATGATCCATATATTAAAATAAATGATAAAAAACTTGTATGTGATGTATAGAATCATATTATAATATATAGTAAGTATGATAAATAGAATTCTAATTATAATTTAAATTTAGAAGATATTGAAAATTCAATAAATTTTATTTATATGATATTCCAGAAAAGATATATTTTAAAAATAAATTAGAAAATAATAATTAAGTAATTCTTACTTATAATATAATTAGAAATAAACTAACTACAAAAAATTATAATTTAATGAAGATATATAATGAAAATAAAAATAAAAAAAAAGAATAATATTTATTATAAATATTATATTAATTATAATTATTATATTAATCATATTTTCAATATTATATTATTTTAAAAAAAAAAAAATTAATAGAGTTAGAATCTATTAAAATAACAATAGAAGAATTATCAAGTTAGGATATTATAAAAAGATGGAGTTTATTAAAATAAATAATGATAAAATTTTTAATTTATATTATGCAAAAACTGGAGATTTTTTAAATAAATATGAAAATAAAATAATAAAATTATATAATGAATTTAAGATAAAAAGAAATAATATTAAAAATATAAATGAATATAAATTTTTTTGAACCTATCAATTTTAATAATATAGATAAAAATTTTAATAAATATTTAAAATATATTTAATAAATTTACAGATGAATAATTTCAAATAATTAATAATATAATTGGAATTAAAGATTTATTTAAAAAATTATGAATATATTGATCCTAATGAAAAAAAACATATACCAATATTTAATAAAATATTATTTACTTAGTCTACAAAAGAATAGTATAATACAATAAGTTTAAATAATATATAGTATATAGGATAGACAGATGAATGGGATTTTATATATTATTATGATTTATTAATAAAAAAAGTAGAAAGTAGTAAAAAGATATTCTTTTGATGATAAAATAAAAATATTTATGAACATCTATATTAATCCTTAAATTAATGATAATCTATATAGATATAAATGTTCAATTTATATGTATGAAGATGATATTAATAAAGAATGAAAAGAAAAATTATTTAAAGATGGATATATGAAAGATGAATAAACAAAATATTTTATAACAATAAATATATAGGAATAATTATAAGAGATATTGTATATTTAAATTGTAAAGATGGTGATTATAATGATCCAGATATTGAAATAAATGATAAAAAAACTTTATGTGATGTTTAGATACATATTATAATATACAGTAAATATGATAAAGATAATTCTAATTATAGTTTGGATATAGAAGATATTGAAAAATTAAATGAAATTTTATTTTATAATATTCCAGAAAGATATAAAAATGAAATAAAAAAAATAATAATTAAATAATTCTTATTTATAATATAATTAGAAATATAAATAAATAAAAAAATTATATTTTAATGAAAAAAAATAACAACAAAAAGAAATAATAAAAAAGATATTTATTATAATAATATATTAATTATTTTAATTATTATATCATTGATAAATTTCAATAAATTATTTTAAAGGAAAAAAATTAATTGAACCAGAATCTATAATAGCAATAGATGAATTATTAAGTTAGACTATTATAAAAAAGAAAGAATTTATTATTATGAATAAAAAATGAAATATTACTTTATATTATGTAGATGTTGGTGATTTTCTATATAAACATGAAAATAAAATAATAGAATTATATAATAGGTTTAAAATAAGACGTAGTAAAGTTCAAAATATAAATAAATGTGAAATTTTTTAGCCTATTAATTTTAATAATATAGATAAGAATCTTAATGAATATTTAAATAAAATATTTGATGAATTTATAAATGATTCTTCTTGAATAATTAATAATATAAATGAAATTAGATATTTATTAAAAGACCAAAAATATATTAATCCTAATGAAAAAACTCCTATACCAATATTTAATGAAATATTATTCACTTAGTATCTATAAAAGAATATTATAATATAATAGGCTCAAATATATATAGGATATAGGATAGATAGATGAATGAGATTTTATATATTTTTATGATTTATTAATAAAGAAATAGAAA